>NC_058132.1:62291272-62314858 GCF_016433145.1 Gracilinanus agilis
CTTCTTCTTCTTCTTCTTCTTCTTCTTCTCCTTCTTCTCCTCCTCCTCCTCCTCGTCCTCCTCCTCGTCCTCCTCGTCCTCCTCCTCCTCGTCCTCCTCCTCATCCTCGTCCTCCTCCTCATCCTCCTCCTCCTCCTCCTTCTCTCTCTCTCGTTGCTTAGGATGTCCCTACTGGGGGTAATCTAGCCTTTGTTTGAATACCTCTCAGGGATGGTTCACTCAGTATTTATCAAAGCAGTCCACTTGACTTTTGGACAGCTCTCATTGTGAAGGAGTTTTTCCTGATATCATGAAGATATATGCTTCCCCATACTTTCCATCCACTGTTCCTAGTTCTGTCCTTTGGGGCCAGGAAGAGCAAATCCTTCCACATAATGGTCTTTCTTTTTTTTTAAATGATAGCTTAAAATAACAGTAAGACTTTTGGAATATTCTATATATCAACTCATCTGATCCTCATAAGTGGTCATAGGTGCTATTATTATTCCCATTTTATAGATCAGAAAACTGAGAGCAAACAGAGGTTAATGTGACTTGCCCAGGGTCTTACAGCTAGGACGTGGGTGAGTCCTGATTCCAACTCAGGTCTTCCTGACTCCAGGTCCAGGCTCTCTGACCACTGAGCCACCAGTTGCCCAGGTGCTCAGAGTTCATCTTCCTTTTATTTTCTCCTTTCCCATTGTGGTAGTCTTTGCCTATCTTCTTCTGCTCCTGCATCAGTTCATGCAAACCTTCCTGTGTTTCTCTGGATTCCCTTTATGCCTCATTTTTTGTGGCCCAATGATCTTCTGTTCCATTCATGCACCCAAAGGTTTCTTCGGTCCCTGGATTCAGAAGGTATCCGTATGGAGAGGCAGGGAAGGAAGGAGGGAGTTCAGGCTTATAGAATTAGGAAGGGCCAGAGTGAAAGGGCCTCAGAGCAGGTTCAGAATCTGGTGTTTGGGTGTTGCTTAGAGTTCTGGATCCTTCCTAACTCTGTGACTCTGGGCAAGTCACTTGACCCTCATTGCCTAGTCTTTGCTGCTCTCCTCTCTTAGAACAAATATATAATATTGATTCTAAGACAGAAAGTAAGGATTTTTTTCCAAATTTGAATTGAAATGACTGAAACAGAACCTGAACTCAGGTCACATGACTACAAATCCTGGGGTCTTTCCCCTTCCTTGTATGGCAGGTACCAACACCCAGCCAGAGAGGCCTCTTGAAACAAAGGTGCTTTTTTGGCTTTGGATTTTCATCTTGTCCTGGTAAAACAAGTCTTCAAACTAGAATCAGAAGGCCTGGGCTTGAATATTGACTGTTAGCTCTAGCAGGAATCTGGGGCGAGTCCCTTAATCTTTGGAAACTTCATTTTTCTTATTTGTAAAATAGAGAGTATAAATGTTGTAGATTTCACAGAGTCTTCTGAGGATCAGGTGAAATTTTCTGCCTGAAGTCTTAAAAATTTTTTTAAAACCCTCACCTTCCATCTTAGAATCAATACCGTGTATTTGTTCCAAGGCAGAAGAGTGGTAAGGGCTGGGCAATGAGGGCTAAGTGACTTGCCCAGGGTCATCCAGCTAGGATGTATTTGAGTCCAGATTTGAACCCAGTCTCATCTCTAGGTCTGGCTCGCAACCCATTGAGCCTACCTATCTGCCCCCACCCTGCCTAAAGTCTTTGTTACTATAAAGCACCAGATAAATGTAATCAAGGGTAAGTAAAGAAATTCCTTTTCTGAGGCTTCTGACTCTAAGGAGCTGATATTAAAGGAAAAATCATGAGATTTCCAAGATGAAAGGGACTTCAGAAATAAATCAGAGCTGATTCATGACTTCCCAAGGGTTTAGAACTTTTTGGTGTCATGAACTCCTCTGGTGAAATCTATATATTTATAAATGCATAAAATTATGCACATCAGATTAAAAAAGAAACTAATTTTTAAAAATGATCAAGATTAAAAAAAAAAAAAAGGTCACAGCCCCCAGGCAAGAATCTTTGCTCTACAGCTACCTACCAGAAGCTTGAGCCCTCTAGTGGTGGAGGGGCTCTTCCTTCTCAAGGACAGTCCTTTCCTCTGTTGGACAGTTCCAGTGGCCTTTTGGTAGGGCCTTATATTAACCTAAAATCTGCCCTTTAACTTAGAGAATCAGTCACCAAATCTCAGAGTTGGAAGGGATCTAAGCCATCTAGTCCAGCTGGTACCTGCCACACCAGAATCCCTTCCAAGAACATATCTGACAAGGGGACCTCCAGACTTGTCTGAAGACTTGAACTGCCATCCATCCATCTTAGTGTTCTCTGGGGCCAAGCAGCATGAGCATCGTCCTCCTTCAAATACTATGGATAGCTCTCACACCCTCCCCAGATCTCTTCTCAGGGCCACATATTTCTAGTTCCTTTAGTTGATTTTCATACGTATTAGCTTCCTGTCTCCTCATCATCCTGGTTCCCTTCCAGGAAGGACTTGGAAGAGACCTTAGATGCCTTCTAGTTCAACTGTTCCCCTTCATTGATGAAGCTCAAGTCCAGATTGATTTGCCTGAGGTCACAAAGTCAATTCATTTATGGAGCCAGGTCTGGGACTTGGGCTTGACTTTGGCACCAGTCTCTGGTCTTCATCATGTCTAGGGAACCCAACATCCCAAGTCATTCCTGAGCTTTGTCCTTGCCACCAGATTCCCAACTCTTTAGAGATGCTTCTGAAGGTTCATAAATACTGCCCAGCTGATCTCCATTTGGGGCATTGTATATGGGTGACAAATAAGTACAATAAAGGACACTGGACTTGGGTCAGCATTTGTTCTTGTTGGTCAGTCATTTCAGTCTTGTGCAACTCTTTGTGGCCTCATTTGTAATTCTCTTGGCAAAGATATCAGAGTGGTTGCCATTTCCTTCTCCAGCTTATTTTACAGATGAGAAAACTGAGGCCAATAGAGTTAGGCGACTTGCCCAGGGTCACACAGCTAGGAAGTGTCTGAGGCCAGATTTGAACTTGGGAACATGAGTCTTTCTGACTCCAGGCCCCGTCCTGGATGCACCCAACCTGCCCAGGCTAGCAAACCCAAGTTCAAATGCCAGCATAGCTATTCATTTGCTATGTAACACAAATAAGTCACTTCTGCACAGAGGCCTTGGGTTACCTGATTTATAAAATTAGGAATTCGGAGTTAATTCCCTTTGATCCCAGCATCCCATGTTCTAAGGTCTTTCTGGCTCTAATATTTCATGTTCTAACATTTTATATTCTAACTTTCTGTTCTAATATTCTATGATGTAAGATACTTTTCAGCTCTGATAGCCTATGCCCCAACATTCTGCATTTCTATGTTCTATGACTTTTTATGTTCTAACATTCTACGTTACAACATTTTGTGCTATTGGGGCCTTCCTAGCTCTAAAATTCTGTGTTCTAATGCCCCTTCCAGAGTTGCCATTCTACAGTCTAACATTGTGTTCTAACATTCTAAAGACCATTTCAGTCCTGACATTCTGAGTTCTAATAGAAAGGTCCTTTCAGTTCTAATATTTTATGTTCTAGCATTTGTTATTCAAATATTCTGTGTTCTAAAGGCTCCTTTGCCTCAGACATTCTATGCTCTAACATTCTCTGTCCAATATTTTGGGTCCTTTCCAGTCCAGAAAGTCTATTTTCTACTGCACATTCCAACACTGACATTCTGTGTGCTAACATTGTGCTCTAAAATTCCATCTCTGCCATTCCATACTCTAAGGTCCCTCCCAGCCCAATGAATCAAGGAGCATTTATATGAAATAGCCATCATACATTGGGTACCATGCGAGGCACTGAAGCTAGAACGAACGGCAAAGACATTCTCCTTGCAGAGTCTGCATTCTGGTGGGAAAGTCAATGTGTAAACAAATAGCTATATACCAGGTCCGTACAGAATAGAATGGTGGTAACTTTAGGGGGGAAGGCTGTGACCATTTGGGATTTAGAGAAGCAGAGAAGTGATTTCCCGCAGAGGGTGGTATTTCAGCTGAGCTTTGAAAAAAGACAGAGAAACTAGGAGGCAGAGATGGGGAGTGGGAAAGCCCCAGACATCGTATTCTCTGCCTGAAAGGTCCTCCCAACTCTGATTCCCTGGGTTTGAAGGACTCTCCCAGCTCTACCATTCTGGGTTCTAAAGGTCCTCCCAGTTCTGATGTTCTGTTATTCCAGGAGAATAACACAGTGTGGCAGCCTCTGTTTAAGAAGTTGCAGCCTAGATCGCTGCTGTCTGTAGGGGTCACTGTAAGCCAGTGGACTAGCCTTTTTGGCTTCGACACCCCGAGGTCTATCTTGTCTGTCTTCTGATCTGCTCTTGTGCTGCCCAACAAAGGAGCATCAGAAGGCAAAACGCCGCTCCCTGCCCCTGAGCCCCCATTCCCTGCCTTAATCGGAAACGCTTCTCGGTTTTATAGCTTCTTTTCTCCTTTTGTAAATACCATAAAAAGTCATTCTAACTTGAGTAGTAATTTGGCGACCACATTTCTCATAAATTGAGTCCAACCTTTAATTGTTAAGCCTCACAGTTGAAAGTGAGCAGGGTTTTGTTGTTTTAGCTGTGTCCGTGCGTGTGCCTTCACACTCACCCAGACGTGCACACTTATCCACCTACATCCTCGTGATCCGTTTTTCTCACACTGCGAGCATTTACAAACTGCTTTCAGGTTTATAAAGTGCCTTCCCTGTATTAGCTCAGACAACGCAATGAACATTTATTAAAGGTCTACTTTGTGCTGAACACTGCCACATTATTGACCCCCTCTTTCTCCTGGTGCTCCCCTAGGCTCTGCGGGGAGTGGAAACAGCCTAGATTTAGGGGTCAAATGCTAGTACTGCTACTTATTAGTTCGTGCCTCAACTTTACTATCCATCAAACTGGAATTAGGGCTGGACCCGTGATTTGAAGAGTAGAATTAGAAGCTCTCTCTACTAGTGCATATGGACACTTCCCTGAAACTTAATGTCTATAGAACAGTTGCTGAGGTCCCAAAGAGTTATGTGACTTGCCCAGGGTCACACATGGCCAGTGTGTGTGAGTCAGGGCTTGAACTCGAGTCTTCCTGACTCTGATGGCCAGTCTATAGTCTCCAGCCAGATCCCTTCTTGGGGGATTATGATATTTGCGTTAAGAGACAAAGTGGCTAGAGAGCCATCTCTAGAGTCCTCCAGACCTGGGATCAAGTTCTGACTTTGGTATCACTGGGTGACCCTAGGTAAGTCACTTAAAGCCACTTAAAATGGACTAGAGAGATATAGGTATAGAGAATCACATTCTTAGCATTGGAAGGGTCCTTAACTTAAAGGCTATGTGGTCCAGGCGCTACATTTCCCAATGAGAAAGTTGAGGCCCAGAGAGCAAAAAGAACTGACCCAAGGCCACACAGGGAATTAAGGGCAGCACCACTAAAGAATCTGGACCCCGGGGACTCCGAGTCCAAATACATCACTGTCCTACTCTGCCTCTCTACAGCCTCAGAGTGACCTGCCCATTGTCACAAAGCCAGGATTAGAGCAAGACTTGAACTACCAGTTCTCTCTGACTCAAAGCCCAACCCTCTTCCCTTTATATCAAATTCTCTTTCCCATTTGGGGTCCCATGAATGAGGAAACATAAACCTAATAAGTAACTTGACTGGTGTTTAATCACTAGGTCATTTGGCTCTAAATTGAGAGCTCTGATGGTCTGTGGTCTGCCACTACTTCAGTGTGACTGTGGATCAGTCAATTCCCCCTTCTGGTTCTCCATTTAGTCAAATGTCAGTGAGGGAACTGGACCAATGACCTCTGAAGACCCTTCCCAGTTGCTATGATCAGCCTTGTCCTTGCAGAGCTTACCTTTTATCATCTGGACTCCCCAGGAGAACGGGGGAACGAGAATCATTTTTTCCAATGGCCATCATGCAATCAGGCTCTGTGGAGCCCTTAGAGCTTGATCAGACATCCAAGATGCCAAGGCCATCCACTGCATCTCTGGTCATTGCCAGTCATCCTGACTTTTGTCTTGCCACTAGACTTCAGTGACTCTGGAAGAGAGAGTGAGGCTGATGACTCTGTGCAACTCTACCTCACCTAAATCCAATTTGTGCTCAAGTTAAGACATCCCTAGTTTTCTCATTAAAAAAAAAAAAAAAAACAAAACCTCTTAGTTTCTGTCTTAGAATTCATACTAAGTATCAGATCCATTAAGGGCAGGGCAATGGGAATGAAGTGACTTGCCCAAGGTCTCATGGCTAGAGGTTTGAGTCTTTGCTGCTGGCTTCCTATTTGACCATGTGTGTGACTTTAGGCAAGTTACTGCATCTTTCTGATCTTCTATCTTCACCAGAAAAAAAAAATAATACTGGTACCACCCACCTCTTGGTGTGTGTAAATGTGCTGGGAACTCCCTACAGAAATATCAGTTAGCAGCATTGCAATCCTGTCATGAATAGAAACAAATGAGGGGAAAATAGGAAAGCAGATGTGGATGTCCAAGACAATTTGAGATTGGAGTGGGGTCAGGTGTGTGTGTGTGTGTGTGTGTGTGTGTGTGTGTGTGTGTGTGTGTGTAAATATGTATTTAGAACCAGGTCTCGTCCATCTCTGGGAAATGCTCAAGCTTGTAGTAAGTGGAAATATTATTATTTTAGCACTCATCATGACTGTGTCATGATGCTCTGAACTGAACTGAAGCTCTGGATCTGCACCAACTGGGTTCCAGCTCGAAGACTTCTCCCACAAATCACGCTTTGGCTCCTTCTCCCAGTCAAACATGAAAGTTTGGGCTGTGTCTAGCTCTTCAAAACCAAAGGAAAAGGACACTTGGCTCTCATACAAAAGCACTCAGGCTAACATTACAAATTAGGAGATGACTTTGGGGCATCTAGGTGGCTCACAAGGCCTAGAGTGAGGAAGACCTGAGTTCAAATCCAGCCTTAGAAACTTACTAGCTGTGGGACCCTGTTTAAGACACTTAACCTTTGTCTGTTTTAATTTCCTCATCTGTAAAATGGGGATCATAAACGCATTTAGCACTGTGCCTGGTATTGAGTAGGTGCTATATAAATGTTAGCTATTATGATTATTTGTTTTACCTAAGCAAAAACTGCAAAGACTCACGTCCAAACCTCTAAGCAGTCAAGATCAGTTTCCTGCTTTCAGGGTCCGGATAGGTACCAAAACCTTGCTGAAATAATCAGATCAAGTAATGAACACTGAAAGCGGCATCACACTATGGACTGGTATGTTATGCCTGCTTTTATAGGGAAGGAAATCAAGGCTTACAAAAAGAAGGAACTTGTCCAAGCTGCCTAGCTGATAAGAATCAGTCAGGATTTGTGCCCAAGAGGCCCAACTCCAAGGCCATCTCTTATTCTGCTGTGCTAGGCTGATTATCATCCACTCCCTTTTCTTCTTTTAAACAGATTTTTTATTCAGATCTTTTATAAAAAACCCTAAATTTCCCTCTTCTATGCCCTCTTTACCCCACTTCCAGAGAGTGTATCCCTATAACAAAGGTATTTTTATTTTATTTATTTTTTTTAAACCCTCACCTTCCATCTTGGAGTCAATACTGTGTATTGGCTCCAAGGCAGAAGAGTGGTAAGGGTAGGCAATGGGGGTTAAGTGACTTGCCCAGGGTCACACAGCTAGGAAGTATCTGAGGTCACATTTGAACCTGGGACCACCTGTCTCTAGGTCTGGCTCTCAGTTCACTGAGCTACCCAGCTGCCCCCAACAAAGATATTTTTAAAAGAGAAAAAAATGAACAAAAAAGATTACTATGCAGAAAAACAAGTCTGACATTATATACAATGTATATATGGTTTTTCTCTTAAAAATTATTTTAATGATGTCTTTTGTTCTTACACTGGGATCATTCATGAAACAATTGCCCTTCTTCCAAGTCCCCTCATCTAATTAGAGCCCTTCCTTGTAACAAATAATGCTGAAATTAATAATAAATCAAAAACACTTGAAACAGTGACCATGTCTGACATTAAGGGCAGCTAGTGGGCACCACAGTGCATGGGGCTCCTGGCCTGGAATCAGGAAGACTCATCTTTCTGAGTTCAAATCTGACCTCTGACACTTATTATCTGTGTGACCCTGGGCAAGTCACTTAAACCTGTCCGCCTCTTCTGTAAGATGAGTTGGAGAAGGAAATGGCAAATCACTTTAGGATCTTCGCCAAGAAAACCTCAAATGGGGTCCTGAAGAGTTGGAGACAGCCAAAAAGTGACCGAATAATAACATCTCTGATGATGCCTACAACATTCTGTTCTAGAAATTCTGGGAAGAGGCAAATAAGTTTCACCATCTGTTCCCTGGGACTATCACCTTCCTTTTAGAGGGCCAGTGTCACAGCAATCCCCTAAGACAAGAAGTCATCATGTATGTATTGTAGGTATTCTTATCCCCATTTAATAAACGAGGAAGCTGAGGTTCCAAGAAATGAAGCAATTTGCCCAAGGCGATGCAGGAAGTAAGTAGCAGAGCAGAGCTGGCATCTGGATCCAGGCCTCCTGGCTTCAAATATGGCACTCTAAATCAGTTATCAAAATATCTATTTTTTAGAGGTCCACAGACCTCTTGGCTAGAGCAGACCCTGCCCTAGAACTCTGCCCCCACCCCAGACAGAGCCAATTTGAGGAAGACGTTGGCTTCGGGGTGGGCCTGGCGCTGACACAGTTCCCTTGCCCAGGCCCTTCAGACAATGGAGCATTTTACCATTGTCTTCACTCCAGACAGATGTTGGCCAATAGTGATGTTGGCATCTAGACGGGAGCTTCCCTTCTGGCAGAGCAGTTGTGAGCTTTACAAGTTCATTACAAAAGCCCGCATAATTTGGATATGCTCAAAGGTGGAACCAAGCGAAATGTTTGTTTTATACAACTGATGTCAAGATGTGAAGTTTTTCTTTCTCGGGTTTCTCGGAGTTCCTGCTCTTCTCAAGGTCCCAGCCCTCTTGGCAAGCTGGAGGTGCCTCTGGATCCCTTCCCCAAATGACTTTCTATTCATTTATTTTCTCTTAAAATCCTTCCCTTCTTTCTTAGAATTGATACTAAGCATAGGTCCAGGGTTGAAGAGCAGCAAGGACAAGGCAGTGGGATTAAGTGACTTGCCTAGGGCCTCCCAGCTAGGATGTGTCTGAGGCCACAAAAGGTGTTTTAAACTGTATAAAATAAAATTCGTAGGATTACAAAGAAGACCAATAATATAACCCTACGTGACTGCTTCCATGTTGTCTTCGCCATTAGATGAAGAGCTCCTTGAGGGCAGGGTGAGTGTTTGCTTTTATTTCCTCATTGCTCAGTACAGTGACTGGCCCTTAGTAAGCACAAAGTAAGTGCTTGTCAATTAGATTTGATTTGACATAATGAAATAAAGATGTCATTCCCAACCCCCACTCCCCAGAAATAATAATACTATCAGGCCTTCACTGAAGCCCTTGCTTGCTTGTACATGGTAGTCTGTAGACTGGCTCCCTCAATAGACTGTGAGCTCCCTGAAAGTACGGACTGTCTTGTGTCTGTCTTTGTATGCTTAGTATTTAGTGTAGTGATTGGGTCATAGGAGGTGCCAAGCAAACACTTCTTGACTGACTGACATGAGGTCATACAGTGAGTATTAGAGAACATAGAAAGTTCTTCTGACTCCAAGTCCAGTACCCCTTCCATAATACCAGCCTGCTCTGTGATCCTTGAGGTCTTGAGGCTGTGTGCTCCTGGTAAAAGTGGACTAGGCAAATAGACACTGATAGACACAGGTAGAGAGAGGCAAATAGACAGATGGATGGATGGACAGATAGGTGGAAAGATAGTTGAACTGAAAGACAGACATAGACAGACAGACAAATGGATGGGTAGATGATAGATTAGAGACATATAGATAGATAGACAGACACAGACAGGCAGACAGAAAGACAGAAATTGATAGATAGATAGATAGATAGATAGATGGATAGATAGATAGATAGATAAATAGATAGACAGATAGATTAGATAGACAGATAGCCACACAGTCAGACAGACAGACAGATAGACAGACAGACAGATAGACAGACAGACAGACAAATGGATGGGTAGGTGATAGATTAGAGAGAGAGACAGACAGATAGATAGATAACAGACAGGCAGACAAAAAGACATAGATAGATAGATAGATAGATAGATAGATAGATAGATAGATAGATAGATAGATAGATAGATAGATAGATGGATAGATGGATAATAGATTAGATAGACAGATAGCCACACAGTCAGATAGCCAGATAGCCAGCCAGCCAGCCAGCCAGACAGACAGACAGATAAATAGATAAAAAGAGATAAAGCCTTTATTAACAACTTACTATCACCTAAGCAAAGTACTCAGAAAACAAATCCAAGCAAACAAGATTGCCCCTGCCCTCAATGAGCTTACCTTCTAAGGAAGGAAAACAACACGTAAAGGAGAGCTAGAAGGTTTTCAGAAATGGTTGGGAAGTGGCATAAACCAGATTCCCAACAAGATGAAGTGAAAACTCATTTGTGGAGATGGAGGATGGGGGAGGGAAGCCCAGGTAGATTCCAAGGCTGTAGTGCAAGAGAGATGAGGATGATGGTGGGAGGATGTACACATAATGGGGAAGTGACTTAGAGGCCTGATTCCTATCAAAACAAGACAAAATAAGGCAAAAATTCATCTCTGAGAGCAGGGGTGGGGGTTCTCTAGGAAGAAATCTTACTTTACAGTCTAAGGGGATGGGGATTTGGGGAGGAGGGGAAGATGGAGGTTATGGCCAGAATTCAGATGATGAAGTTATTCATTACTAAGGATACCTTCCAGGTCTCAGTCCTACATTTATGCTCTCAGCCTGAAACTATGGAGGTGAAGAAAATAAAGGGGAAACAAAAGAAAGAAAGTTAATAGAAGAGGGAAAAGGTCCAGGTAGATATGGGCAGGGCCACTGCAAAGTGATAACAAAGAATTAATCTGTGGGGAGAGTGAGCTGGTACAGTTCACTGTACCTTATAAGATTTCTTTTTTATCTGATTGACTTCAGACCATCGTTGGACTGAGTTCTGTAGTAGCTGGTGGTGACTATGGGTTTCTAGTTCAAGTTCAGTTTGGCCAAGGCTTATTGAGAGCTTCTGGTCAATACCCTGTTCTAGGCTCCAATTTTATTAAAATTATGATGCTTAGAGTTTAAGATTACCTTTGAAATTTTTTACCCTCTGTCTTGGAATCAAGATTGAGTATCCATTCTAAGGCATAAGAGCAGTAAGGGCTAGGCATCTGGGGTTAATTGAGACCTGGGGTCACCCAGCTAGGAAGGGTCTGAGGCCACATTTGAATTCAGGTCCTCTTGACTCCCCTGAGTCACTTCACTGCCCCTCTTTTAAAATCTTCTTGTTCAGTCCCTCCTTTTAAAAAAATTGTTGTCCTTCATTTTTACCTTATAGTAATTTCTGGATAAATACCAGTCTCACTTCATTTTAAGCTCCCATCGAGCCTTCTCTTGAAACAAAGAAAAACAGTCAAGCAAAACCAAAGGAGGAATCAACCTCTTTGACAACTTTTTCCAGGGTTTAATTTTTGTTTCATTGTTCTTTTGATTAACTTTGTTGTGGTCATTGTGAGTAGTCAGCTAGATGGCTCAATGGATAGTGTACTGGACCAGGAGTCAAGAAGGCTTGAGTTCAAATCCAGCCTCAGATACTTACAAGCTGTGTAACCTCAGACAAGTTACTTGACCTCTGTTTGTCTTAATTCACTAGAAAAGTGGCCAGTGAAGTGCTCCTCTTCCCCAAGTCTCATTAGTAAGTGTGATGATCTTATCTTTTCCCCTTTTTGTTAACAATTCATCTAGCAAATACTGACTATTTCTAGAATGGTTTTTCAAAATGGTTGCATGAATTGACAGCTCCTCCAGCAGTATGTATGCCTTTCTGATTGATTTTGGATTACGCTTGACATTGGTGATTTCAAATCTCTTCTCCCAAGCTTCTGATACCACTACAACACCCATCCTTGCAGAAGATGACTTTGTTTTTTATTTCACTAAAAAAAAGTGGGACCATCCATTTGAGTTCATTCATTTCCCCCACTCTACACTCCAGAATGGGGTTATAGCTTTTGCAAGACTGGCCATTCTTTGTTCTGGTATCAAAGGATGAGGTGGCCCTTCTCTGGCCAAGGGTTGACTTTGCACTTCATTCCATCCTTTCTTGTCTCCTTCAAGAGTCACCTTAATAATTTTCTCTCTTTTTCTGTCTCTCTATCTCTCTGTTGCTGTTTTACTTCTTACTCTTTGTTTTCCTTCCTTGGTCCCTCCCTCCCTACTTCTCTCCCTTCCTTNACATGCATAATGTCCTAATTAATAAATACACTATCACGAATGGAAAAGAATGGCCCTTATGACACAAGTCACCCTACCATCAAATTTATAAAATATATCATACACTATCAAGTAGCATGTTGACTACGTATCTATGTACAAGTTTTTTATTCCTGCCCCTTCTGCCATTCCTTCTGCCCCTAAACAGAATATAAAACTACATGAAAACAGGTATTTTTTTTTCAATTTTTTTTCTTTATATCACCTGGGTCTAGTCGTAGTTTAAAAAAATGAATGAGTGAATGAGAGAATGAATAAAGTGGCTAACTGAGAGTAGAGTGGTTATATATTTTCCACCTAGTTTGAATTATGAAATAGTAAATTTCCCAGTGTTTTCCCTTCTTTCCTTCCTTCCTTCCTTCCTTCCTTCCTTCCTTCCTTCCTTCCTTCCTTTCTTTCTCCCTCTCTTTCTTCCTTGTTTTTGCCTTTTTTTTGTATTTCCTCAGAGCTTCACACAGTGACTAGCATACAGTAGGCATTTAACAAATATAAACTGATTGAATAACTGACCGAGAAAGTATTGAATAGCCTTGACAGAGCAATTTCCTTACCCAATTTCCTTCCTCCATCAATGAAACCTCGGGTCCAGCCTAATCCTTATATTTTGTATTTACTTAACTCTGTCCATTTTTTTCACCCAACAGAATGGAAGCTCCTTGAGGGCAGGAACGATTATGTTGTCATTTTTATCCTCATTGCTTAGTACATTATTTGGCACAGAGTCAGTAACTGATTAATAAATACTAGTGGAATTGAATAGGCAGAGATTTTAGAGATAATCTAGTCTCACCTCAGTTTTTTCCAAAAGTAGGAAAATGAGGCACCAAGAAGGAGAAAAAGGCCCAAGATTTCCCCAGCTAGTAAAGAACAGATCTAGGATTCGAATCCAGGGCCTTGGTTTTGGCTCCAGTCCTGTTTCCACTTGGCCTGCTGCCTTTCCTCCTATGAAAGGTGCTTTCCACTGAGAGCTGCTACAGAAAAGTATTCTATTTTTCAGAGACTTGGCCACGTGTGGAATGTTTTCTTTCTTTCTTTTTTTCTTTTCACTCAAAAAAGGCTCTTTTTGTGCATTTTGGACCCAGTTTATCATATTTCTCTGAGTCTCCACTGACTCCTTTTCAGTAGACTTTCCGGAGTCGTCCTTGTTAGTGGGAGCACTGCCTGATTCATTGTGTGAGGGAGATTTAAGACTGCCCATAAAATATTCCTCTCTGTGTTGGGTTTTCATCTTTTTTCTCTTCCTCACTGGGCCCCTCTGAGCCCCTCTGCTCTCCCTTCCCCTCCTCTCCATTCCCGCTCCCATCCCCTTTGGGCAGATCCATAAAGGAAAGTATATTCACCATGAAAGAGGAAATGACCATCTGGGTTTGTCTGATGCTTTTAATGGGAGAAGGGGGGGGGTGCCTTAGAGCTGTTGACAGTTTTAACCTTTCTCAACCCCATCCTTTAAAAGAACATTTTCACCTTCCTAATTTTAGCCTGGACTCTGGTTTCGGGGGCTACAAGACCACTTCAGGACCCTGAGAGAGCCAGAGAGACTTCACAGAAATCCTTGGAAATTCAAGGATTGGTGTGACTGATGGGTAAACTGGGTCACGGCACCCTCCTGGTTTTATAGACCTTGCAAATGGCCACTCCCTTTCTTGTTGGGGTGAGGAGGGAGAGAAGGAATGTGGGAGTCAGCGAGCATATGGAGCAGGTTCAGGAAACCATTCCTGTGTAGAGGGTGGCTTTTATTATTCACCCCACTTATTTCAGGCATTTAGATGGACATACCTGAAGCTTGGGAGCTTCTCCAAGGGTCCGGGAGACCAGAGGGAGGAAGGGGCGAGCGAGGCAAGCCATGCTGATGGCCAGTGCCTTTTGGGACCTCGTATTCTCCTCCTCACTCATCTGGATTATTCTAATAGCCTCCTTCCTTTCCTGGCTTCTAATTTCTCCACTCTCCATGCCATCCCCTTGCACAGGTGCCCAAGTCATTTTCCTAATGCACGTAGGTACAAGATGAGCAGGGCATGTCCATGTAGCACTTCACTTGAAAAAGATGTAAGGGTGGGGGCAGCTGGGTGGCTCAGTGGATGGAGAGTCATGTCCTAGAGATAGGAGGTCCTGGGTTCAAATCTGACCTCAGATACTTCCTAGCTGTGTGACCCTGAGCAAGTCACTTCACCCCTATTACTTAAGTAGCAGACTTGGAATTCAAATCCAGGTCCTCTAATTCTAAAATGAAGAAATTAAGAATAATAAAATTAAGAAACGCACAGTTAAGAGAAATAAGGCAGAGATGGGGGAGAGACCCCCTCCTTCCTGCTCTCTGGTTTTCTCAATGAAAACACATACACAAAGACTCTCAAACACAACCATGCCCTCTTAAATGTCATTTCTTATGGTTCTGAAGAAGGGCAATGTGGGTGTCCCGGATGCTGGGCTGCCAGGGCTCTCGGGCCACTTCTGCCTTTCCTTCTCTTATTCTCTCCTGAGGCTCCTTCCGAATTCCTCAGGGTGCAAACCCTCCATCTGCCCTCCTGTGTGAGGGTTGCTCTTGGCTTAGTGATGGCTCCTCCTAACCTGGGAAGAATGACTCCCCCCAGGGTCTTGCCAGAGGTGGCTGGTTCCAGGCTAATGCCATGGCTTTTGTCACAGGGTGGATCAGGGAACTCTTGAACAATCGAGTCTTCCCAGATGACCGGTGTCTGCCCAGTGTAGACAGCAGGATCCTGTCCCAGGCCCCCTTGATGCCCCCTTATTGCTGGCACTTTCCCTCTCAGATGCCCTCCGGTTTACTCCGTATATGTCTTGTTTCTCCACAGTTGTTGCTATATTGTCTTCCCCATTAAGCTGGGAGCTCCTTGAGGGCAGGGACTGTCTTTTGCTCCTTTCTGTGTCCCCAGCGCTTGGCACGGTGCCTGGCACCTTGTGAACTTGGAACAAAGGTTTGTAGACTGATCAGAAGAGAGACGATGAAGAGGCAAGTGTGGTTTTGCCCCTTTTGAATTGTGAACGAATCTGTTTTCTGTATCGTGATGGCTTTGAGACCTTGAGTGACTCGTCCCTTGAGCTGCCTCTTCACACATGGTCAAGGGTACAAATTGGGAAATGGCAGCACGTAAAGGAATTGCAAAGGGTTTCTCCTTTGTTACTTAATTAGAAAGTTGGAAGAAGTTTCTCTGTCCTGTGGAGAGAGTTACAGGGTGGCTAGCCACGATCTGGCTGAAGGTTTAACCGTAACCCTGGAGCCTTTAAATGGCAAATCAGGGAGGAGCACCAGACCTACCTGGAGTTGGGAGGATCTGAGTTCAAATCTGATCTGAGACATTTCCTAGCTGTGTGACTCTGGCCGAGTCACGTAGACCCATTTGTCTAGCTCTTACCCTTCTGTCCTAGAGTTGTCACCAGGACAGAAAAGGAAGAGTTTAAAAAAGGAAGAAAAAGTCACCAGGGGGATAGTCCATGAAGAAGGAGCCAGGCCTGGAGATGGGAGGTCCTGGGTTCAAATGCAGCCTCCGACACTTCCTAGCTGGGTGACCCTGGGCAAGTCACTTAACCTCCATTGCCTAGCCCTTACCTCTATTCTCCCTTAGAACCAATACACAGTATTAATTCTAAGATGGAAGGTAGATGTTAAAAAAAAATAAAAAATAAAAAGCCCTTACCTTTCATCTTGGAATCAATTCTAAGTATTGGTTCTAAGAAAGAATAGAGGTAAGGGCTAGACAACAGGGATTAAGTGACTCGCCCAGAGTCACTCAGCTAGGAAGTGTTGGAGGCTAAAAAAGCCCTTACCTTTCATCTTAGAATTAATACTGTGTATTGGTTCTTCCATCTTGGAATCAATTCTAAGTATTGGTTCTAAGGAAGAATAGAGGTAAGGGCTAGACAACAGGGATTAAGTGACTCGCCCAGGGTCACTCAGCTAGGAAGTGCCGGAGGCTGCATTTGAACCCTCCAGGCCTGGCTCTGTCTCCCCTGAGCCTCCTCGCTGCCCCCTTGACCCGGTAGTCGCCTCTCAGGCTAGAAGGTGGGCTCTCTGCGGCCAGGGCTGCTTCTGTTTCCTTCGGGGCTGGCCTGGCCTGCAGCGGGTGCTCCGTAAATCCCCCCTGGATGGGTGGGACGCGCAGACGTGAGGCTGGGAAGGGCTGAAGAGCTGGAGGTCTCAGAGTAACCGAGGCCCGTCGGCCTCCTCCCTGTCTGGGCACAAATGGAGGCCAGGCTTTTTCCGCCCGATCCTGCTCTCTGCAGCTCCTGCGAGGCCATGATTTGGGGGAGCCGAGCTGGGCCAGATCAAAAGCTGTTTTTCTTTCCACGAGCCAGAATCTGCCCGCCTGCCCCCACCCCCCCAGGTACTGACCGCTGCCTCTGCCTTCCACGGCCGCCCCATAGGCATGGCGTGATGGGCGAGGAGGGGACGGAGGAGCCTCCCACCCCGGGCTTGGGGCAGCCCCCGGCGCCAGCCATATCTGCAGGCTGCTCAGCAGCTGGGCCCCAGGAGGCCGGGGGAGGCCTCCCTGCGTTTCCAGGCCCCGGGCCGGGGCCAGGCGCAGGGCTGGAGAACAGAGGTGATGGGGAGCAGGAGGGCGGGAGCTGCTTCCCATTAGGGGCGCTCAGATGTCTTCCAGAGGCTGGGCCTGCGGGGCAGGGCCTGGCACCGTGGAAATCTCACACCTGCCCGGCCACGGAGCCCAGGTTTCGGGCCTTTGCCCGTCCCACCAGATATCTGGGCCCTGCAGTGCTTTCAGGGGGCCGTGAAGTGTGAAGATATTTATATGGAAACGGGGCCTTCCTGCTTTGATGGTTTGTGTAAACAGTCTCTGTGTCTAATGGGCCAGCCTGGAATTCCACCTTGGCATGGCGCTCCTGAGCCGCTCCAGGCACCTGGGGGAGCCGCCGCCGCTTTACGATGGTTTCGAGGTGACACTGTTTCAAGTTTCCCCCGCAGAGGCCCTTCTGAGGGGGCCCCTGCCCAGCCCGGCCACAAGAACCCTATTTTGGTCCCTCACATTCTTTCCTAAGCCGGGAGCCGGGGCTGAGCTTCTGAGCCTCCGTTTCCCCCATCCGGGAGAAGTTTAAAAATAACCCAGCCCAAGTGCAAATGTTGTAAAAAAAAGAGGCGTCCCGATAATCATATTTTCAAAACAAATTCAGCGGGTGGGAGTCCGGCCTTGGGGGCGCCAAGGATGGGGGGAGAAACCAAGCGAGGGACACTGGTCAGTGCTCGCTTACAGACCGCTTGGGGAGAAAAAGACCAGGCTGGTCCGTTTGGCGAGCTTTTTATTTTATTTTTTTAAAACCCTTCCCTTCTGTCTTAGAATCCATACCAAGTATGGCAGAAGAGCAGAAAGGGCTAGGGGATGGGGGTCAAGTGACTTGTCCAGGGTCACCCAGCGAGGAAGTGTCGGAGGCCAAACTGGAACCCAGGACCCGTGTCTCTAGACCTGACTCTCAATCCACTGAGACATCTAACGACCCTCCCATTTATAACAGACATTAAGGTTTGTGCATTTGGTTGTTACTCAGTCTTTTCAGCCATGTTTGACTCTTTGTGACCCCATTTGGGTTTTTCTTGGCAAAGACACTAGAGTGGTTTTCTATTTCCTTCTCCAGCTTATTTTATTGATGAGCAAACAGAGGCAAACAGGGTTAAGTGACTTGCCCAGGGTCACACAACTAGCATATAAATATCCAAGGCCAGATTTGAACTCAGGAAGATGAGCTTTCCTGACCTCAGGCCTGCCATTCTATCCACTGTGCTACCTAGCTGCCCTTTGTGCACTTATTATCTCCTATCCTATGTTGAACTTTAAGGTTTCTATTATATTTATGTTTATTATAATATTTATATTTCTAGGTATTCTATAGGTTTCTAGATATCCTACATATGTATATTTATTATATAGAATTGTATTATATAGAATTTTATATGATATAGAATTTTATTATATAGAATTTTAAAGTTTGTACATATATTATCCATCCTCACCCCAACCCTGGAAGGTAGGTGTCATTATTAACTGAGGATCAAAGAAGCCAAGGGACTTGCCCAGGGTCACACAGCTACAAAGTGTCTGACTCAGGATTTGAACTCGGGTCTTTCTGACACCCAAGTCTGGTGCTCTATTCACTAGATACCACATTATCTCATCTGAGCCTCAAAATTCCCTTACGAAACCAGGGAGGCACGTGGCACAAGGACCACAATTCTCCTTTTTACAAAAAAAAGCCCACACGTAGAACTTGAGAGAATGGAGGCGATTGGCCAGGGTCCCAGAGCTGGCAAACTGCAGTGACTGTCCAGCCCTGCATATCCTTCATCCAGATGGTTTCTCCTCTGCCCCTGGAGGGATTTGGGGACTCCAAACTACAGATCCCTAAACCGATCTGTCCTGGTACAGAGTGGGGGAAGGACTGACCCGCAACAGTGATGAAGCAGATGAAGTTCCTTGGGATGCCTTGTTGCCTGGGCCTCGGTTCCCTGGTTCTGCGCCTTTGCCCACACGGCTCCCACCAATAACAGCGTCCTCTGCCTACCCGAGTGGTGGCCTTCCTTCAGCGGGTCCATTTTGAGAGGGACGATGACAAGCTGGAAAGAGCTGCCATCATGCTCATGAGACGAGACAAGAGAAGATCTCGGGGTCTTTCCATCTGACTTGGAGCTGAAATCTCCACTTGGGTTCTTTCTCCTTATCAGAACGGGAAGGCAGAGACTTGCTGCTTAAATCTCTGGGGCTTAGGTTCATATTATGCCTCAAACATTCCCTGGCTGTGTGACCCAGGGCAAGTCACCTAATTTCTCTATGCCAAAGTTTTCTTATTTATAAAACGGGAATAATAATAATAATACCTGCCTCCCAGGCTGTTGTGAGGATCAAATAAGGTAACAAATACAGGGCACTTTTCAAATTGATGTAAATACTAGCTGCTATTACTGTTAAAATGTACCTTTCACATAGTGAGAGCTTAATAAATGCCCATTTGTTCATTCACTAGGAAGATTGTATCAGAGGGATTAGAACCTATTTTACTGTGCCTAAGGGGCAGCCAGGTGGTTCAGTGGATAGAGCCCTGGGCTTGGAATCATGAAGACTTATTCATAAGTTCAAATCTGGCCTCAGATACGTACTAGCTGTGCAACCCTGGGCAAGTCATGTAACTCTGTTTGCCTCAGTTTCCTCATCTGTAAAATGAACTGGAGAAGAAAATGGCAAATCATTTTAGTGTCTCTGCTAAGAAAACCCCAAATGGGGAGAGGGAAAGAATATGAAACATGTAACTATGGGAAAATATTCAAAATTTAAATTTAAATTTAAAAAAAGAAAAAAAGAAAACCCCAAATGGGACCACAAAGAGTTGAAAAATGACTCAACAACAACAATCCATCTCCAAAGACAGAAATAGAAGCAGTGGCTAGAAGGTAGATAGAGGGAGTTTTCTTCTGAATATTCAAATCCAAATCACAGAGTTCACAGATTTGGAAAATACTGGAAGGGTCCTCTTCAGCTGTCTTGAATAGTCTCTTCATTTTGCAGAGAGACCCATGGAGTTTAAGTAACTTGTCCAGGGTAACCTACGTGATCAGTGATGAAATCAGGATTTGAACCCAGGTCCTCTGGCTTCAGAGCCAATGTGTTTTCAACTATATCAAGAAAGAATTCCCCAACAATGAGAGCCATTCAACAAGAGGACAGGCAATTGGAAGACCTCTTGAGAAGGTTGCAGAAGGAATTGTTTCTTCAAATGTATATGGAGTCTCAGTTGGGTCCAATATGAAATGAGAGAGTTGGATTAGATGATCTCTAAAATCTCTCTTGGTTCGATATTCAGTGTTATGAGCTTGTGGACTTGTGAGGCTCTTTTGAGCTCTAAGATCCTGGGAATCCATGATTGAGAAGAGAAGCTAACTGAGCCCTGTGTGTGCTTTGGAAGGGAAGGGTGGGTAAGGGTGGGAGTAGAGGGCAGAGGGAGTTGCAAATGAAACAAATCCTCCTGGTGTTTGCAGAAGGAAATGAGACCGGATTGAGCACAAGTTCCAGAGTAAAGTAGTAAGTTTAGAAAAATACTTGGAAAGGACCAGGAGAATGAAGTAAGTTTTCTAAGTTGATGGGGGGGATTAGCAGTGGAATGAAGACATTGAAGGACTCTTTCTGCCACACCTCCTCCTGCCAACCCTTCTCTAAACAGACAAACAGTTCAGCATTAAGGGATGCATGACCCAGGGAAAAATAAGAACTCTAAGGGGCTTGGACATAACTCGCTTGAATCAACTTCAGAAAATCTGAAGGAAATGTATCACACCCTTGTGTCAGAGACTCCCTCCTGATGAAAGGCTTGGCCACACTTTGTAGACCATTCATTTCTCTGGCATGTTGCCTCTAAGTGAGGTGGAATTTAGGGATGTCAGTATCTGGCACTCCTTAAAGGTGACCACCAGCTCCCCTTATAAGCACTCGAGCTCACAAGGCTCAAGATAAAGGGAAAAAAACTGATTTGCAAGTTAAAGGGTACAAAAAGGACTTGCTTCTGAGGTCACAAATTGCCCAAAGTTATACAACCCCTCTCCAGGAATCTGTATAGTCCTGGGAACTTATAGTACTACCCTAGGTGGGGAAGGTCAGGGTTCATTGTGCCTCACTGATACCTTTATCCACTGTTCTTTATCTCGCAGCTGTCCTCTGGCTAATGCTCCTCTCCTCTGCTGTAACTCTTCTCATTCATGGCAGATAATGTGGGTTCTTCTTGCAGATACGTCCCTAGCTCCCACTGTATTTTACAGGTCCCTTATATTTGGCCCTTCTCCGGCAGGTGGTGCTAGTTTTCCCCTTTTCAGGGATCAATTCTCAAGAACTGGTGCCTGGAGCAATTCCTGAGTTTCAGCTAATAGGGTTAGCTTTTTTTTTTTTTTAATTTTTTTATTTTTTATCACCTCTGGAGTATTGGAGTAAATGTTCAAGCTTATTTAAGTCTCCCTTCTTTAAAACCCATGTCCCACTGATCATAAAGGGTCTCTTCATGAGGCTAAGGGGACACCTCTTTCATTGACTGTTTACATGGATTTCTGTTTTCTACTCTTGGTCAAGCTCATCATGAATCCATCCCATTTATATCTTTCTTCCCCCAAAGCCTGGGCAGCATGCCTTCTGCTTGCATCAGCACCTCCCACTGAGTCATTTCAGGTTTGGAGAGGTGCTTCTGACCTAATTCCATTTGCCTTTTTTATCTTCTATCGTCCTCCAGGAAAGTGGGGCCAGGTTAAGAAAACACCCATGGGCTGATTATTATTAAGATCTTCAGAAGAGACAGGAGGGTGTAGGAGCTGATTCCTCAAAGCAGATGTCACCCTCTCCGTTGATCTCCAAACCAAACTCAAAATCATTGCTCTCTATCTGCTTTGTTTTCATTAATGGCAGCTAAAGGGCCACTGGCAATTATGAGGAAGGTCTTTAAGTATTGATATCCTTTGTGTTTATATCATCTTCATTTCTCATTATGTCCCTCCTCTTCCACTTAGATAGCCATCTCTTATAACAAAATATATTTTGAAAAACAGAAATTAAAAATTAGTTCAGAGGAAACTAGGTGACAGCCAAACCTAGAGACATGAGGTCTTGGGTTCAAATCTTAATTCAGATAATTCCCAACTATATGACTGGGCAAGTCACTTAACCCCCATTGCCTAGCCCTTACCACTCTTCTGCTTTGGAACCAATACACAGCATTGATTACAAAATGAAAGACAAGATTAAAAAAAAAAGTAATTCAGCAACCAAAGCTAAAATTATACTTTATACTTTATATGTGTGTGTGTGTGTGTGTGTGTGTGTGTATTCTTTTTTGTACACAGGAACCCAGCACACTTCATTTTAATTATACAACATCCAATTAATTTTTGTGGTTATTGTTGCTTTTATTATCTTAATTAAAATATTTAATATATTGTAATAATACACTATTATATGTTACATGTACTATAATAATATAGACTGTTATAATGATATATAATAAAGTACTAAATATTCTTAACATTTTAAAATATTTTATTGTTAATATTGTTAATTTCATTTTACATGGTGATAGCCATTAGATCTGTTGTTTTTCTGACTTGATCTGCATCAGTTCATATAAGTCTTCTCATGTTTCCCTGGAGTTTTCACAGTCATTGTTTCATTTGACCCAGTAGCATCCCTTCACATCCACTCATCACTAGTTAACTGTTCTCCCAAACAATGGAAGCCTGCTTTGTTTCCAGACCTCATTAGACACTTTATAGAGTGCTTTTCTTTGCAAATCCTTAGGAAGGCAGGTCAGAGAAATAGCACAGAATCGGAGAGTGGGAAGGGACCACAGCAGCCATCATAGACACAGAAGGAATTCCTTCTATATCATACAAAACCAGCGGGCATCCAGCCTCTGCTTGAAGATTTCCAAGAAGGTGGGAGCCGCTGTCTCTCCAGGCAGCCCCATCTACTGTGGGATAGCTTGACTTCTTAGGGACTTTCTCCTGGCATCTAGCCTTGATTGACTTCTTCGCAACTTCTCCTTTTCATTGTTCCTGGTTCTGCCTTCCGGAGCCCTTGAGTATAAGTGTAATCAAAGACAGCCTTTGAGACAATTTCAGCCCAGAAGGTGGCTTTCATGTCCTTCTCAACAGACTAAACAAGCTAAATGTGCCCAGTTCCTTCCTGGACAATCATACATCATGGACTCGAGGCAATTTTGCAACTCTTTTGCCTTCTTCTAGGAAACATGAAAATGTCAATGCTCTCCTTCAACTGGGGCGCCTAGAACTGAACACAATCCTCCAGAGGAAATCTGATAAGGGCAGAGTGCAATGGTGACTCTCACCTTCCTGTTCCCAGAAGCCTCACTCTTCTTAATGTGGCTCAAAATCGGAGAAACTTTCTGGGCTGCCATCTGCCATCTCTGATTCATGTTGAGTTTGTGGTCTACTAAAATCCCCAGAGCTTTCTCAGACTAACTATTGTTTAACTATGCCTCCCCTATGATGTTGCATTTTTTTTCATACCCAAGGGCAAGACTTTATATTTATCTTCATCATTATAGCAACATACTCATTTTATAGATGAGCAAAACTGAAAGCTGAAATGCCTTGCCCACAGTAATATCATCAATATATGGCAAAGCTAGGATTCAAGCTGAGATCTCACTACAAGTCCAAGGTTCCCCTCCCTCCCTTCCTCCCTCCCTCCCTCCCTTCCTCCCTCCCTCCCTCCCTTCCTCCCTCCCT
>NC_058132.1:62315159-62362011 GCF_016433145.1 Gracilinanus agilis
CTTCCTTCCTTCCTTCCTTCCTTCCTTCCTTCCTTCCTTCCTTCCTTCCTTCCTTCCTTCCTTCCTTCCTTCCTTCCTTCCTTCCTTCCTCTATTTCTTCCTTTCTCCCTGTCTCTCACATTCTTTCTTTTCTCTACATTCTTTCTCTCTTTCTTTCTCTTTCTCTCTCTTTCTTTAAAAAAACCTCTTCTTACCTTCCATCTTAGACTCAGTTTTGTGTATTGGTCCCAAAGTAGAAGAATGGTAAAGGCTAGGTAATAGGCAGTAAGTGACTTTCCCAGGGTTATACAATTAGGAAGTATGAGTTCAGATTTGAACCCAGGACCTCCAATCTCCAGGCCTGGCTCTCTATCTACTGAAACACACAGCTGCCCTTATTCTTTTCTTTTCTAGGCTAAACATTCTGAGGTTCCTCCAATTGATTATCATCTGCGATGGTTCACCCACCAGCCCAGTCACTCTGCTCTGGACATGCTTCAGCTTGTCCGTGTCCTTCATGAAATGTGTCCTTGAGAACCAAATACAGTGCTCCAGATGTGGCCTGAGCTGGGCAGGAGACAGCAGGACTCTCCCTTCACTCCAAATGGACATCTTCCTATGAGCAGAACCATAGCAGAAACTAGGTTTGAACCCACAGCTTGGGACTTGGGTCTCTAGGTATCTCCTTCACTACTACTCTCTCCTACTTTGATCTAGGGATGGTCACTTCTGGGAAAAGAGCAGTTGGCTCAGCTGATCCCATAAATTGCATAGTTGGCAGAACACTGGACTTGGAATCTGGAAGACCCGAGCTCAAATCCCATCTCAGATACTCACTGGCTTTGGAACTCTGAGAAAGTCATTTTTACCTTTAAAAGCCTCAGTTTCCTTATTTGAATAATTAAGGGTTTGGATTTCACCATCACTAAAGTCTCTTCCATCTCTCAAGTTTATGGTCTAGGATCCTCTCATCCTTCCTCACTTAGAGGAGATTCACTGCGTCCATAGTCACACCAGTTCCCACAAACCCTCCATCACCTGGAAGAGTGCCCAAGCTCCCACAAGGCCCCTCTGGGATCTGATGTCTCCAGAGAATAGGAGCATCTTGATTGAAAGCAGATGTTAGGCCCCCTGTGAGCCAGGGTTGAAAACACATGCTAAAGCCACATTTTCTTTCTCTAGACACCCCACGGGGGGAGCAGTCATACACCCTCTGATTTTATAAAGAGCCGAGATTCAGTCTTCTCTTTCATCCCAGGTCCCGGCTTGCCTATGAAATTCGCCAGCCTTCCATTGATGAGCTGATAGTGGGAAGTGGTCCTGTGGGTGGCCACATCTCCCTCAAGCCCTGTCCTCCCTTCAACTTTGATAATTGCTTTCATACCAGGCTTCTGTTGATTTCAGCACTCTGGGCTCTTATCTGTTCTTGGGGCTCAGACCGGGCACTCTTCTGGCTCTGGTATCAACTCACTCACTGTAGGGGCTCAGGTGGTCCCTCCATTGCACTGGGCTGAGCAGCCCCGAGGAGGGGGTATTTCATAGAAAGCCAAAGATCCTAATTCTCCCATGGAAGATGCCATGGGGTCCCATTAAACCCATTAGGCTTTTCTCTCTGGGCCTCCGTTTTATTCTTTGTGAAATCAGAAGGTTGAACCAGGTGATGTCGAAGATACCTTAGAACCTCTCACATTGTGTGTTCTCAGATCCCAGACTCTCAGAGCTGGAAGGGATCTCAGAATTCATCCAATCCTGACCAAGGATGCCCTCAGTACCATCTCTGGCAGGTGGCTATCCAACCCTCCAAGTGATGGGAATGGAGGACCCCTTTCCCCACTTCTGGAGGCATCTGCCTCTGGTGTTGACATTCATTTAATGTTTGAAGGGTCTGGCCAGCTCTAATATTCTATGTTTAGTTTAATAACCCAATTCAAGGAGCATTTATTAAATATAAGAGAGGAATACAAAGATTTGACTAACTTCAATATTCTGTGTTCTTAGAATCACAAATTTAGAATTTCAAGAAACCCTAGAAGCCATTGAGTCCAATTCCTTCATTTTTATATATGAGGAGACTGAGGCCCATTGATATTAAGTGACTTACCCAAGGTCACACAAAGTAAATGGCAGGACAGGGATGTGAATATAGGCCATCTCACTCCAAATCCATCATCCATTCCATGGTGCCATTCTAAAGTTCTTTCTACCCTCTGACAGACTGTGTTCTAAGGCCTCTTCCAGCCTCTGAATTACTGGATTCTAAGAGTCCTCCCAGCTCTCACATTCTATATACTAAAGCCTCCTCTCAGATCTGATATTCTGTGCACTCAGGACCTTCTCAGCTCTGACATCCTGGGTTCTAAGGCTCCTCCCAACTCTGATATTCTGTTCTAGAGTCCCTCCAAGCTCTAATGTTCTGTATTCTAAGGGCTCTCCCAGCTTTGAAATTTTGATGTTCTAAGGCTTCTCTCAGCTCTGACACTCTGTGTTCTAAGGTCTCTCCCAGCTCTGATGTTCTGTGTTCTAAGACCTCTTACAATTATTATATTTTATGTTCTGGTGCCCTTGTTGCAGTAATATTCTGTGCCCCTACAGAATGCTAACCCAACCTTTTTGCAGAGAGTAGTTCCTTCTCAGTAGAGATCTGGTAAGAGTTTGCAATGATCTATTTTCATATACTTAAATTTCCCAATGCATGCCTCCGCCTCTGCTACCCAGAAAGCCATGGGTGGTTCAGTGGATGGAGAGCCAGGCCTAGAGATGGGAGAGGTCCTGGGTTCAAATCTGACCTCAGACACTTCCTAGCTGTGTGACCCTGGGCAAGTCACTTAACCCCCATTGCCTAGCCCTTACCACACTTCTGCCTTAGGACCAATACAAAGTATTGATTCTAAGGTGGAAGGTAAGGGTTTTTTTTTTTAAACCCTTAACTTCCATGTATTGGCTCATAGGTGGAAGAGTGGTATGGGTGGGCAATGGGGGTCAAGTGACTTGCCCAGGGTCACACAGCTGGGAAGGTAAGGGTTTTAAAAAAAGAGAGACATTAAAAAATTCAGCAAAAATATACAACATATTAAAAAAGTTAGATGTTATATGCCATGTTTCACACCCATAGTACTCCACATCTGCAAAGTATTCAGGAGGTTCATAGTCTCATTAATCTAAAGCTAAAAGGGACCTCAGAGGTCTTCTAGTCCAATACCCTCATTTTATAGGGGAGAAAATTGAGGACCAGGGAAGGGCAGTGATTCGCCCAAGATCACACGGATAGTAAGTAAAAGAGGGAACAAGAATTTGAATCCAGGCCCTGTAATTCTAAAGTCAGGACTCCTTCCACTATACAATTCTTATCTAGGGGGCCATTCTTGGTTATTAGATTTCCATAGAATTTAGTTAAATTGTTATGATGGTGTTCTCTCTCTATACATTGTTGCAGACATTGCGTCTACTATTTTCCAGGTTCTACTTTGCATCAGTTCATGTAAATCTTCTAATACCTTTCTGTATTCATGTTGTTTTTTAAAATAGCATAATGATATTTCATTACAATCATGAGCCACAATTTATTTAGCCATTCCCTAGTCCTTGGGTGTCTACTTTGTTTCTAGTTTTTTTTTTAACTACAAAAAAGTGCTGCTATAAATATTTAGTATATTTGAGGCTTTTCTTTTGATTATTAATTTTCTTGGGATATCTGTCTAGAAGAGGGATTTCTGGATCAAGGGGTATGGACATTTTAGTCACTTTCTTCACATTATTTCAAATTATTTAAAAAAAATCTTACCTTCCATCTTAGATTCAATACTGTGTAGTGGTTCTAAGGCAAAAAAGAAGTATGGGCTAGGCAATGCTGGTTTAGTGACTTGCCCAGGGTCACACAGCTAGGAAGTTAGGAAGCTAGGAAGTCCCTGCTGGGGCTCAGTTTTCTCCCTTTGTAGTTAGAAACTAGCTCCATTGTTTCATCTCTAGCTAATCTCATCCTATTTAAGTAAATGGATTCTCCTTAGCCAGTTGATAGAAACATTCAGCTACTCTGTCCTTCATCTTATTTAAGTTCTAATCTACCCTTTACTGGGTGGTGGTTGTTTTCTTATATATGTCTTATATATATAATCTAAACCAGTGATGACAAACCTTTAAGAGACTGAGTGCCCAAATTGCCCCCTCATGCCACATGTGAGCCCTCTCCTTTACCCCAGACAGGGGAGAGAGGAAGTGCTCCCATTGGGCTGCTGGGCAGAGGGGCAGGTGATGGGAGAAATGTCCTCAGGTGTGGGTGCAGAGGGGGAAAAGGGAGCAGTCCCCTCTGGCACACACTGGCACCCATGCCTTAGATTCACCAACAAGGATCTAAACTCATGATACTCAATTTGGAGGAGAGGTTTTCAGCCTGCTCAGAGTGACCTATTAAAAAGCAAGATAACAATGTGCATATTAGTACAATGCTTTAGATGATTTGGAAGATGATCTGTTCTTTCCTGTTCACTTAGTCACTAATGCCAATGGCTTTACAAGTCCACATGCATTTCTTGTCCATCAGCTTGGCAGGCATCACAGAATGTTTATATAATGAAATTCATTACATTTTGCCACTTGCACTATCATACTCACTGAGTGAGATGCCATTGTTTTTATAATTATACATATAGCTATTTAAAGAAATAAAAATTTATTGAGCATTTTTAAAGGGTCATATTTGAACCCAGTACCTTTTGTCTCTAGGCCTGGATCTCTATCCACTGAGCAACCTAACGGCCCCCTCAGATTATTTTCCAGAATGGTTGGACCGATTCACAATTCCACCAATGATGTATGAGTGTGCCTGTCTTTTTCCAAGATCTGGGCACTTCTGAGTCCCAGACAGGGCTCTGAATCAGACAGAATTCTCTGCTTGTTCTACTGTCTGGAGGTTTGTGGAGCCCCTCCAGTGACTCAAGAATTTCCAGTGGAGAAAGTGAAAATGAAGTTTATTTTGACTTTTCTCTTGCTTGGCTCTGAGGTCCAGAGAAACAGTCAGAATTGCCTTTTGATTTCTCCTTTGCCTCTTTTCCCAGATTGGTGGAGGAGGGGCTAAAGAGCCGGGGAAGAGTGTCTTGAAATAAGGCATTTGCCCAGTCCACAGGCTATCTACCTTCTTATCACTTTTCAGAAGCATGAGGGTTAGATGGAAAAGAGCCCTTAGCTAGGAGGCGGTTCAAAACAAGTAATTTAACTTCCCTGGTCCTTATTTTCCTCCCCTATAAAAGGAACATAATATTCACCCCTCTCCCCGAAGTTCCCTGATCCTCAGCATGTTGTGATGTGGTGGAGCGAGCCTGGGACTTCATGATTCAGAAGAACAGGGCTCATTGTCTCTCCTGGTAGAGTGTAATCTCCTTGAGGGAGCCCCCTAGCCTAATGCTTGACACATAGTCAGGGCTTTATAAATACGTATTTATTAAACAATTCATTTAGCTTGAATTTCAGTTCTGGTATACATAAGCTGCATTACCTCAGACTAATCTCTTCACCTTTTGGACCATTTTTTTTATCTGTTAAATGTAGATACACATTGCAGTACACGGAGGTTTGGAGAACCTGATAAGTCTGTGATTTTGCAACATTTTATAATACATATCAGTGCAAAAGTTCTTGTAAAATTGTTATAAATGCTAGACTTTCCTTCAGATTGGGGAACCAGAGACCATAGAACTAGAGGAGGCCTTGAAACAACAGAAGAATACTGCGCCCCTGAAGTCAGAAGACCGGGTTCAAATCTCACCTCTGATGTTGACTATTGATATAACTTTTAAAAAGTCTTGTCTTCTCCAGGGTTTCAGCTTCCTCATATGTAAAATGAGTTGGATGGAGAACACTTCCAGGTCTAGACCCTGTAGGGATGGTTACAGACTCTCTTTATTATTATTATAACCCTTAAATTCCACCTTAGAATGAATACTAAGTATTGGTTCTAAGGCAGAAGAGTGGTGAGGACTAGGCAATGGGGGTTGTGACCTGCCCAGGGTCCCATAGATAGGAAGTGTCTGAAGCCAGACTTGAACTCAGCACCTCCCATCATTAGCCCTGACTATCCACTGAGCCGCCTAGCTGCCCCTCGAGTCATATTATTTTGGCATTGATTGATGGAATGACTCCTTAGGCAATGAGGTCCACTTTGACTACCAAGACCCATGTTGGCAAACCTATGGCACATGTGCCAGAGGGAACTACTCCCTTCCCCCTCTCCATGTGTGCCTAAGAACATTTCTCCCATCCCCCACCCCCTGCCCAGTAGCCCAATGGGGCACTTCCTCCCTCCCCTATCTGGGGTAAGAGGGCAGCTCACACGTGGCATGAGGATTGCAGTTTGGGCAGTCAGGCTCTAAAAGATTCACCATCACTGGCCTAGACTGTAATTCCCTGAGGGCAAGAACTATTTTTTCACTTTTGCTTTTATAGACTCATGTTTGGCACATAATAAGTGCCTGCCCAATGCTTATTGGTTGACCAATTTATTGGCTCCAAATTCAGGACTTTGACTTCATCACACTACCTGCGGATTGTTGGAGAAGTCCCTGACTCTTTGTAGACCTCAGTTTCCCCATCTGTAAAACAAGGGAAGCTTAGACTAGATGACCTCTGAAGTTCCTTCTTGCTCTAAAAGATCCTATGTTTCCCCAGACCTTTCCCTCATTTCAAGAAAGTTGTTCCTTATCCAACTTCTCCACCATCCCTCCTCCCTATTCCAGAAATGCATTATTGCCTACTCTCTTGGAAAAACAGCTTTAGCAGTTCTCTTTCTTTGGCTGCCTCACCTTCTTTCCCCTCCATCCAATCCCCAGGCCAGGTCAGATTTCTCCTCAGATCAGAGCAGGAGCATTTTTCAGACCTGGTTTCCAAAGACTACTTTTAGAACCATTGGAATCCTTTCCAGGCTCTGGCTAATGGAGCCCCTGCCTGTGGCCAAGGTAGTTTCATTCTCTGTGGGTGGAGAAACATCTCTCAGTCTCCTGGAAATTCACAGTAGTGAGTTTCTCCCCCCTTTTCTCCTCTTCCTTTTCCCTTGGAACATAACTATCTTTCAGCAGAAAGATGAGGGCACCTGGGATTGTCAGCATTTGTCTCAAAGTGCCTGAATCAGCCCTTCTTTGCTGCTCATCTAACTCTACTTCCAGGTGGGTCCCTCTTGGAATCCTCCCCTGGGAAGGGGATATTTCCTTGATATCTTTCAGCACCTAATGTCTCCTGGAAGCATAGGAGCCTATGAATATAAGAGCAATGATGTTTGGTGCTAGGGTTACTGTTTTCTCCCAGGGACTAGCTCCATTCATAGAAGTGATGCTGCTGATTTTCCCCTCACTCCTGCCCAGACATTGGTATGGAAAGAAGTCCCAGTTCTCAAGGGATAATTCAGAGTCAATGCCAGGGATGAAACCTTAGAGTCCCACTTCCTGTCACTTGGATATGTTGGGGAGGGTAGAGGAAGTGGGAAACCAATCATAGAATCTCTGAAGAGGAAGGGCCTAGGAAGATAAGATCATAGATTTAGAACTGGGAGAGACCTTGGTTGTGTTTCAGTCATGTCTGACTCTTTGGGTCCCCATTTGGGATTTTTCTTGGCAAGGATACTAGAGCAATTTGCCATTTCTCCAGCTCATTTTACAGATTTTACAGAGGAAACTGAGGTCAACAGGCTGAAGTGACTTGCCCAGGGTCATGCAGCTAGGAAATGTCTGAGGCCAGATTTGCACTCAGGAAGCTGAGTTTTCCTGACTGCCAGCCTGGCACTCTCTCCACTGGGCCACCTAGTTGCCTCTAGCAGCTATGAAGGAATCTAGTCCAACCCTCTCATTTTTTATAGATGCCCCTGAGATGTTAAGTGATTTGGCTACACTGGGAGTAAATCACAGAACCCTGAGTCCAAATCCAAGGCTTTCTCCACTGGATTCTGCTCATTTAGCCCATCCTTTATATGTGTGAAAGGGAATTCTTTATTCCTTTTGTCTATTTTTAACTAATCAAATCAATAACTTAAAAGTGTCCCTCCTTAGCACTGGTAGGTCACTAGGTAGGAAAGTTCACAAATCACTTACTAGCTCACACCTCCAAAGGTCACAACCACTGTCCTCTCCATGGCAATGCTAGGTAAACTGGGAGGCTGTGATTTTTTTTTAAATTTTATTTTATTATATCCCCCTGTGAAGAGGGGGAGAGACAGGAAGTAACATTGAGAAAACTGCTTTTAAAAGGCCAAGCCCGGGCATTCAGGCTCTCTCTGCATTGGTGAGCAGGGCTGGAGGAACTCTCTTTCCTTCCTTGGCTTTTGGAGAGACCCTTCCCTTAGATTCTGCGTTGGTGAATAGAGTTGAAGACACCACCTGGATTTCTGGCTGACGACTACCGGGAAATCCACGTGGGGGAAATCCACGTGGAGATCGGGACTTGGGGAAGCCCCTGCTGAGGGCTGAGCTAGACTTCACCAGAGCAGCACTTAGGGCTGGTAGGCTAGACCAGGCTTTGTCTCCTCCCTACATTTCCCACTTTCAATATCCCTACCTTGTTGTAAATAAAAGCTGCTCACAGTCATTTTGACTTAGGGGCTAATATTTTATAATTGGCGACCACTTTTATAACTCCTATTGAGTCAAAACCTAATTTAAATATTACATATGATTCTCTTCTCTGACAGACCTGATAAGGCATCATTGGGCCTCTGTTTGGAAACCTTCAAAGAAAATACAGGGTAGCTAAGTTTTGGTTATGTGAATGTTAATATTCCAGATGAACTTCAGAAGCCTAGCAAGGAGGTGGCTGCTATTAGACAGGCTCTCCAGACAGTAGTGGGAGATGCTGTGCTTCCTGTTCTCTGCAGAGTCAGATTTAGCTGTTTTATGTGGGTATTTTTTTCTCTCCCATCCAGATTCCTCATTAAATACACTTTATCCCCAGCCAATAGCCCTTTAGTCAATTCAATTGAATAGAATTCAATTAAACACTTATTATGTGCCAGGGCAGTTAGGTGGTTCCATAGTACATAGGTCTGGAGTCAGGAAGATGGGAGTTCAAATCCAACCTCAGATACTTAGCTGTGTGACCTTGGCAAGTCACTTCACCCTGTTAACCTCAGTTTCCTCATCTGTCAAATGAACTGGAGAAGGAAATGGTAGTATCTTTGCCAAGAAAACCCCAAATGGGTTCTTAAAGAATGGGACACAACTGAACAACACCAAGTTCTAGGCTTTGTGCTAAACTCTGGGTATACAAATAAGAAAAAAAAAACAGATCTTACCCTCAAGCAATTTACATTCTAAAAGGGGAGGCAGCATGCAAAAGGGAGGAAAGATGGGCATGAGTGGGCTATGGGAGTGGGAAACCAAGCTCCATCAGAACTGTTGACGGAAAATGAGACTTCTCTGTATCTCATATGACAGTCCAAGAAGCCAAATCTCTTTCTCCAACACCTTTGAAAACTTTTAGACAGATGTTTACTTTCCATATTCTTTTTTGTCTTCCCCAAACCCGATTTTCAGTTGGCAACAGAGATAAAGCCACCAACTCCACCTTTCAGTTTCCTGCTAGTTCTTTGTCATCCCTGGATCAGGGATTTAAAACGTAGGACCCATGAATGTGTTTAAAACTATATATTTTTTTAAACCCTTGTACTTCGGTGTATTGTCTCATAGGTGGAAGATTGGTAAGGGTGGGCAATGGGGGTCAAGTGACTTGCCCAGGGTCACACAGCTGGGAAGTGGCTGAGGCCGGGTTTGAACCTAGGACCTCCTGTCTCTAGGCCTGGCTCTCACTCCACTGAGCTACCCAGCTGCCCAAAATATATTTTGATAGCATACTATTTTCCACTTTATTTATATTTTTATTGGGGGGGTTGTTTTTATAGGATTATGCTTTTACAACAATGACCAATATGGAAGGATGTTTTGCATGATCGTTCATGTATAGCCCAGATCCAATTGCTGAGCATCTTTGGGAAGGGACAGGGAAGAGAGGGAGGTAACAATTTGGATCTTATAATTTTGGAAATGTATATTGAAAATTGTTATTACATGTAATTGGGAAAATAAAATATAAAAAGAATTTCAATAGTGGTATTTCCATGTATTTGATTCCCTTTGTGATCCCATGGATTTTATTTTATACATTTAAGAACATGGAGAAAGGGGTGGAATATCTCTAGGTTTTACTGGATTGTCCAAGGACAAGAAGGGGAAGAAGCGCTTCCCTAAAGCCTCTTTCCAGGCTCCTTTTGAAGACATCCTTCATTCTCACATGGATCACCAGAAGAGAGTAAAAAGCATTTAGCACAATGCCCAGCACATGCTGCACTTGTTTAGTTGTTTAGTTGTGTCTTCAAATCGACAATAAGAATGGGTTCCAAGGCAGAAGAGCAATAAGGGCAGGGCAATAAGAGTAAGTGACTTGCCCAGGGTCACACAGCTAGGAAGAGTTTGAGGTCCTATTTGAACCCAGGACCTCTAGGCCTGACTCTAGCAACCGAGCATCCTAGCTGACCTCTTTACCTCTATCTCTTGACATTCCTGACTTCCTTTAAGATAGTTCAAATCCCACCTTCTACAAAAATGTGACCAACCCCTGAGCCTTGGTTTCTTTGTCTATAAAATGGGGATGAGTATAGCCCTTACTTTCCTGGACTGGACTGGACCATAAAGGGACTGGATAATAAAAAATGAATAACAAATAATAACAAATAACAAATCAAATTTGTTGAATGAATGAATAAAGACTCAGCAGCTCAGACACTGACTCGGACTAATTCACTTCCCGCTAGGCATCACTACCTCTCCTTCCCATCACCCTGAGTCACAAAGAAAAGGTGACTCCATAATCATTATCCCCCAACCTTAGAGGGAGAGGGTGTAGGGCCATTTCCATCCCTAATCCAGGATCAAATGAGATAATCAGTGAGAAAATGGTTTTGTAAATGTTCTTTGGGCCAGTCTTCAGTCTCTCTTTAGGAACTCGCTTGTTAGGAGATGGGGAGAGGCTTTTGGCAGAAGGTGGGATTTGGGCTGAGTCTTAAAGGAAGCCGGGGATGTGGAGAAACGGAGGTTTAGGAGGGAAGGCTTTGGTGTGAGAAAACAGAAGTGTCAGAGAGGGAAAGGAACTTAGCCAGAATCACACAGCTAGTTACTAACAGGGCAAAATCTCGAATTCTTTGTGTGCAAAGCTCTTTCCACTAGACCACTTCTTGTCTAGAATACATTTATTTTAAGTTGGAGTCTGTGGACTGGGGCCAGATCCATTGCTCTGAACCCAATGGGCAGCTCTCTTCCAGCCGTGGTCCACCCACAGGGCAGCCCTGCCTGCTTGCCCATCCCTGTCCCCGGCTCCCAGCTCTGGGTGATCACTCCTCCTCTCGGCCCTACTAAGTACGCCCTGGGTGTCTGGGCTGCTCCTGCCGCCTCTGCCTGTGGTTTGGCAGGGACTGCGGTTTCTAAGCAGCGGATTAATAGGAATATGAGCCATTCAGAGCCACAGAAGCATTGACCTCCCACACTGCACTTGGCTTCCCATCCTGTGCCCGAGCCTGAGAGCAACCTCTCCAAAGTTCTCCACTTTAGTCCCCTGCCCTCAGGCAGCCTCGTAGAAACTGGAGGATAAGAACCTCCCCACTGTGGATTCCTCTCCTTTGGGACCTGGGATCATTGGGACGGGAGCTCATCTTTGAACCAGGTACAAAGAACCAGAAGGCTGAGAAAATGCAATTTTTACTGAATTGGTTTTCCTAGAGCAGGATTGTGGATCTAATATGAAAGGAGGCTGGGAGATCACCAAATCCACTCTCCTGGGTTTAAAGAGGAAGAACCTGGAGCTCAGAGAGGGTAGGTGACATCATCCAGGGTCACTTAGGAAGTAAGGTGCAGAGCCAAGATTTGAACTCAGGACCTCGGACTCTAGAGTCATCTTTCTATCTGCTGGATTTCACAGAAATCTTCCCAGATGAGTTGTTTGCAGCAGCAGCACCATAACAATTTTTATTCCTGGGGGGTTTTCAGGCTTACAAAGCACATTCTTTGTGACTGTCTTGGGAGGAAAGGAGGGCAGATATGATTCTGTCCATTTTACAGATTTCTGTCTTTGTATCCCCTCTGCCTGTCACAGTGTCTGGTTCATAATAGTCACTTAATAAAGGTTTGCTGAATGAGTGAGTGAAGACTCAGAAGCTCAGAGATTGGCCTGGGCTAATCCATCTCCCACGGGGCCTCACTACCTCTCATTACCTTCACCCTGAGTCACTGAAAAAAGGTGACTTGATAGTCAGCATCGCCCTGCATTCGAGGGAAAGGCTGAGGATCCGTTTCCATCTAGAAGGGCTAAACAATTTTGTAAAAAGTATAAATCCTCAGCTATCCAGAATTACTCAGTTCTCCAGAGTATAAATAGTGGAGGCTTTATGTTTTTACTTATGTTTCTATTAAAAAATAGTTCCTTTCCCCCCATGATTTGTTGAGGTTTTCTGGGCTTTCTTGAAAGTGGAAGATGAAGAGGGAAGAAAGAAAACTGAATTAACAGAAAGATATCTTCAACGTCCGCCCATGTGTCAAGTTCAACAGCCAACACTGTGACCATATGGCCAAGGCTGGTTTGTTGTCCGTCCCCCTCCCTCCCCGGGGAATTGGGCTGGGTAATTGAATTCATCGAGTCTGTTGGGTCCAAACAAAATTAAAACAATAAATAAAGTGAAAGCCAAGTCTGAGATAAAAATCATCTATAGATGAAGGGATGAAATTAGATGGCATCAGACATACCTTCCAGTTCTGACAGCCTATATTCTAGTATTCTCTGTTCTAAGATCCCTCCCAGCTCTGACATTCTCTGTTCTAAGATCTCTCCCAGCTCTGACATTCTCTGTTCTAAGATCTCTCCCAGCTCTGACATTCTCTGTTCTAAGGTCTCTCCCAGCTCTGACATTCTGTGTTCTAAGCTCCCTCCCAGCTCTGACATTCTGTGTTCTAAGCTCCCACCCAGCTCTGACATTCTCTGTTCTAAGGTCTCTCCCAGCTCTGACATTCTCTGTTCTAAGATCTCTCCCAGTTCTGACCTTCTCTGTTCTAAGATCTCTCCCAACTCTGACATTCTCTGTTCTAAGGTCTCTCCCAGCTCTGACATTCTCTGTTCTAAGATCTCTCCCAGCTCTGACATTCTGTGTTCTAAGGTCTCTCCCAGCTCTGACATTCTGTGTTCTAAGCTCCCTCCCAGCTCTGACATTCTGTGTTCTAAGGTCTCTCCCAGCTCTGACATTCTCTGTTCTAAGCTTCCTCCCAGCTCTGACATTCTCTGTTCTAAGGTCTCTCCCAGCCCTGACATTCTGTGTTCCAAGAGCCCTCCTGACTCCAATGTTCTACCATTCTATGTTCTGAGAAGGTTAGTGCAGTAGAAATCCCTATCTGAAAAGGTAAAGGAGTAAATCCGAAGGTGGCACCCCTTGACCTACCCTTTCTGGATCCATGGAATCCCTGCCCGCTCTGCCAGCCCCTGGCTCGCCGGTGCTCCCAGATGGGTTTGACCCAGGCCGCAAGAAAACATCATAATGTTTTTAATAAAACCTCAGAGTCAATAAAGGTAAATGGTCTCGTTTGCCTCTCCCAACCCACCCAGCTGTTGACTTTACAGCTTCTGGGGAAAGGAGTGGTTGAGGTGTTGTGGACCTCGCATGTAGTTTGGGGAGATATAAGATAGAGAGGCGGGGGCCATTTTATGAGAAACAACAACCCCCCCTCCCTGCCCCCTTCCCCAAGCCCCCACCAGCTCCTGGACAGATTCCACCGTCAGCCAGAATCAAAGCCCCATTCAAAGTGACAGAACTCCTCCCATTCACTGGTTAATGAAAACCAAATTTCTCGTGCCTCTGAGTATTTCCAGGGGGATCCTACTGAAACAGACTGATTTAGAGGAATTGGCCGCCCTGGCTTGTCACCAATAGGGCCTTACTGTGCTCGGATATTTTTATGATAATATGGCCTCGTATTTTTATAATTTCAGGCCTTGGTGATTTGGGCCTGAGGTGTTTTCATTGAACGGGGAATGAAACCGGGGAAAGGGAATGAAAGTGCTACCTCGGCAGTTATTCCCCTCCCGTCTATATAGCCAGCCGTGTGTTTATACAGCAATTGGCAAGCAGGAGGGTGGGCTACAGTGCAAGCCTTTGTACCTCCACGGCCACTGGTAAAGGCGGGGGATGCCCACGGACTCTCCGCCATTGTAAGTGAAGCATCTGTTTATCGTGGCCAGAGACTCGCCAGGGCTGCCAGGCAACCTGATAGATAATTTAGGTCAAGGATTCCCAACCTGGGGCTCGTGGGCTGCTTTATTTTATTATTATTATTATTATTATTATTATTATTATTATTTTTATTTTTAAACCCTCATCTTCCATCTTAGAATCAATACTGTATATTGGTTCCAAGACAGAAGAGAGGTAGGCAATGAGGGTTAAGTGACTTGCCCAGGGTCACCCAGCTAGAAAGTGTCTGAGGCTAGATTTGAACCCAGGACCTTCCCATTTCTGCACCTGGCTCTCCATCTACTCAGTCACCCAGCTGTCCCCTTCTTGTTTATTTTTTTAAACCCTTACCTTCCATTTTAGAATCAATACGGTATATTGGTTCCAGGACAGAAGAGAGGTAGGCAATGAGGGTTAAGTGACTTGCACAGGGTCACACAACTAGGAAGTGTCTGAGGCCAGATTTGAACTTAGAACCTCCTGCATCCAGGCCTGGCTCTCAAATCTACTGAATCATCTATCTGCCCTGGCTGGACTTTAAAATATTTTGATAACCACAGAATATCTTATAGTTAATGAGTGATGGCAGAAGCTAGAACCCAGGTCTTCTGGGATTCTAAGTAGTTGAAATAATTGAAGTTTGAAATTGATTCCTTGAAAAAAAATAAAAAATAATGATTCTCAAGTCTTCCTGACTTCAGGGCCAGCCATTATGCCACCTAGCTACCTTGATAGCAAGAACTTAATAAATATTTGCTTCCTTCCTCTCATTTTGGACTTTAATAACAGCTTCCTAAATGGTCTTCCTGCCTCAAATCAATCCACCTTGCGCACAGCTCCCTGGTAGTAGGAAATCACTAGGCGATGCCCCCAATATAATCAATTCCATTGGCTCCTCCTTGCTTCTAAGAGCAAGCATCAGCTCCTGTGTTGGGTTTTTAATTAATGCCCTTCGCAATCTGGCCCCAAGTTCCCCGCCGACCTTTTCAAAGCCATTAGGCCTCCCCACCTTCCTACACACAATGGTTCGGACGATCCATCATGCTGATCCTCACGCATGGCCCTCCATCTCCCACTCCCATACTTTTGCCTGGAATATCCTCTCTCCTCCCTGCTGCCTCTTACAATTTGTTGTTTCCTTCCAAATCTGCCCAAGTGCTGCAGTGTAGAGAAAGTCTTCCTGATTCTCCTCACTGCCAGGGTCCCCTTTCCTCACCCAACCAAACAGAACTGCACTTGTTGTCATTTTAGTTCTATTTTGCTTTATTCTCACCTGTCGTCTCCCTGATTGAATGTGAGCTCCTGGAGGACAGGTACATTTTTTCATCTTTTATCTGTATAACCCTGGTGCTTGGAACAGTGCCTGCCACATAGTAAGTGCTTAATAACTGTTTGTTAATGGGTGGCACGTAATAGGGACTTAATAAATTTTTGTTGATGTGTGACCTCTAATAGGGACTTAAATATTTGTTGATGGGCAGCACACAGTAGGTGCTTATGTTTGTTGGTGGGTGGTACATAGTAGGTGTTAATAAATGTTTTTGGGTGGAAAGCACATAGTAGGTGCTAATAAATGTTTGTTGATGTGTGACACCTAATTGGGACTTAAATATTTGTTGATGGGCAGCACACAGTAGGTGCTTATGTTTGTTGGTGGGTGGCACATAGTAGGTGTTAATGTTTTGGGATGGATAACACATAGTAGGTACTAATAAATGCTTGTTGGGTGGCACCTGATAGAGACTTAAATGTTTCTTGATGAGCAGCACATAGTAGGTGCTTAATGTTTGTTGGTGGGTGGTGGATAGTAAGTGTTAATAAATGTTTTTGAGTGGGTGGCATATGGTAGAGATTTAATAAATGTTTGTTGATGGGCAGCCCATAGGAGGTGCTTAATACTTGTTGATAAGTGGCACATAAGTGCTAATAGATGTTTTTGGGTGGGTGACACATAGCAGGGGCTTAATAAATGTTTATTGATGGGAGGTACATAAAAAAGGACATGACATATTTGTCAATGGGCAGCACCTTAGTAGGGACTTAAGGTTTGTTGAGGGGTGGCACATAATTGGTGCTAATAAAAGTTTTTGGGTGGATGGCACATAGTAGGGACTTAATAAATGTTTGTTGATGGGTGGCACATAGTAGGCACATTAATAAATATTTGTTGATGGAAATAGTTGGGTGGCTCAGTGGATTGAGAGCCAGGCCTAGAGACTGGAGACCCAAGGTTCAAATCTGGCCTCAGACACTTCCTAACTGTGTGACCCTGGGCAAGTCACTTAACCCCCACTGGTTAGCCCTTACCACCCTTCTGCCTTGGAACCGATATACAGTAATTGATTCCAAAACAGAAGATAAGGGTTTAAAAATAAACAAATGTTTGTTGGTTGATATTGTAGAGTAGGTGCTTAATAAATACTTGTTTGGACTGACTGATTCATATCTTTAGGACCTCGCAGAATGCCCCCAATAGGGCAAGCACACAAAAAACGCTGTTCAGTTGAACTGAGACGATGGTAGGTGAGAGGTATCACCTCCAGCTTCATCCTCTTGTTGGAGACGGCGGTGGGCAGCAAAGACTATGTGCCCTGTGGCCCAGGAGCTGGAATTTCCCTCTCCTCAGGGTCTCTCTTACTTGTTTCACACTGCAAAACAGGAAGCCAGGAATCCGGGCCCCCCTGTCCCTCTCAGCACCAGACCACCCAGACGCAGGCTTGGCCAGCCCGGCCATCCCCAGCCTGTCTGGGTCGGGATCTACGGGGCATTGCAGGTTTCCGCTCCCGGTGTGGGGAGGAACAGCCCAGGCTTTCATTTGGGGCCCCCAGGCCCCATCACCGCTTTACAGCCCATTTCGTTTATGACTAAGGAATGAATCTACTCGCTAGGTTTCACCACACATGATGGCAAAAAAACCTGGGCCTTTGGCGCTGTCAGAGGAGCCCACCAGGTGACAGGTCGAGGCCAAAACCCAGGAAGGGAGCCCTGGGACCCTCCAGGGGGGCTGGGAGACCCCCGGTGATATCTGAGGCCAGGAGCGGTTGAGGGAGTGTGTGTATGAGTGTCTGTATCCAGGAGAGAATTATATCGTTATTACAGTTCCTGAATTAGCCTGGGGGGAGAGGGACCATAAAGTTCTCTCTGCCCTGGCCCACCTCAGCTCCTGATTTTCAGCAGCAAAACAGTGCAGTGTTTCTCTAATTTTTTTTTTCAGACCCCAGGGCCTCCCTGCTTACTTGAGGAAAGGTAAAGACGCCTCCCTTCCCCCACCATAAGCAAACCATGCTGCTTGGAGGGCTGCCAGGGGCCTCCAGAAATCCCATGCAAGAGAAGGAAGGGCTGGGAAAGTCCATTCACTATAGCTGGGGAGGCTGGACTCGGGAGGACGAAGAGAGAGACCGAGAAGGTCTTCTGAAAGCTTCAGGAGGAGCATTAGCAGATGGTGATGGACAGGGCTCTGGCCTAGAAGAAGACAGCCGAGTCAGCTCTGAGCCCCTGGCTGGTGACATCTCCTTCTACCCCCCCCCATTCCCCTTCTGGGCACTCATGTCATCCCAGTACTGGAAAGACCATTGAACTGGGAGTCATCCGCCCTGAGTTTGAATTCAGGCCATACCATTGCCCATCTGCGTCATCTTAGGAGAGTTTCTTTTCCCTGGGCCTCAGTTTCCTCATCTGTAAAAAGGAGGATTAGGTCCATTGATTGAGGAATGGCTGAACAAATTGGGGTATCCGATGGTGATGGAATACTATTGTGCTGAAAGGAATAGTGAACTGGAGGAATTCCATGTGAACTGGAAGAACCTCAATGAACTGATACAGAGCAAAAGGAGCAGAACTACACAGAGACTGAAACATTATAGCACAATAGAATGTAATGGACTTCTCTACCAGCAGCAATGCAATGATCCAGGACAATTCTGAGGGATTTATAAGAAAGAATGCTCTCCATATCCAGAGAAAGAACCGTGGGAATAGAAACACAGAAGTAAGACATATGATTGATCACATGGTTCATTGGGGATATGATTGGAGATGTTGACATTAAAAGATCACTCTATTGCAAATATGAATAACATGGAAATAGGTTTTGAACAATGACACATATAAAACCCAGTGGGATTGCTCGTCAGCTCTGGGAGGTGGGAGGGAAGAGGGGAGGGAAAGAACATGAATCATGGAACTATGGAAAAATATTATAATTTAATTAAATAAAATTTAAAATTTTAATTAAAAAAAGAGAGAGGATTAGGCCCAGGGAGTCTCTAAGATTCCTCCTGGCTCTCAAGCTATGATCTTGAGGTCCTTTCTATACCAAGCTATGCTCTGGCTAATGGGGACAACCACTTGGCTTCCTTGTTGTTCAATCATTTTTCATTTGTATCTGATTCTTTTTTTTTTTAAGCTTTACCTTCTGAAATCTGGCCTCAGATACTTCTAGTTATGTGACCCTGGGCAAGTCACTTAACCCCCATTGCCTAGCCCTGACCACTCTACTGCCCTAGAACTGATACATAGTATTGATTCTGAGTCAGAAAGCAAGGGCAAAACCAAAAACAAACCCTTATAACTTGTTTTTGTCTTTGCCTTCTGAATCAGAATCAATACTATGTATCAGTTCTAGGGCAGTAGAGTGGCCAGGGCTAGGCAATGGGGGTTAAGTGACTTGCCTGGGGACACACACCAGTTTAATGATAATAATAATAATAACTAGTACTTATGTAGCATTTCAAGGTTTGCAAAATTCTTAAAAATATTATATTACTTCATTGCGTCCTTACAACCCTGGAAGATAGGTGAAGTTCTTCTCTCCATTTTACAGATGAGGAAAAAGAGGCAAATAGGGTTAAGTGACTTGTTCAGGGTCACACAGTTATTAGTAAGTGTCTGAGGCCAGATTTGAACTCAGGAAGATGACGCTTTACTAACTCCAGATCCAGTACTCTATCCACTTTGCCACTCAGCTGCCCCACTCTCATGTACAATTGAAATCAAACTGCTTGCCTTCTCAAGGAAGGAAGAGTGAGTGGTGAGATGGAGGGAGGAAACTTGGAACTCAATTTTTTCTTAAATTGTTAAAAATATTTTTACGTGAAATTGGGAAATATTTAGTGAAACAAAGATAATTAAAAAAATAAAATTAAAAGAAATAAATTAGTGAGTTTTCTCTTATTGGAGATTGAATGTGGGTGGACAGTGATTGAGGATGGGGGGATTCTGAGTCAAATATGAGTTGACCCAAATGGCCTTCGAGGTCTCTTCCAACTCAAAGAGTCTCTGAATTCAAGAATGCCTTGTTTATAGAATGTCTTTATGGCTACAGAGCACTTTGCACCCATTTTCTTGTTCTTTCACTCTCCTTTGTGCTAAGTGGGGAAATTCCATTGAAGGCTCCTGAGATGCCATCATGCTGGAAAGGGAGGTGATCTTGTGCTCTTAAAGGCCCTGTTGAAACCTAAGCTCTGGTAGGTCTTGTTGAGCCACTGGCCAAGGACCAAACTTGCTAAGTTGGAGGGGACTGATCACTAAGTTAGTTAGTTCTGGGGTGACACATTTTTCTAGCCACAACAATTCATTTACCTCCTAAGTTGTAAACAGGTTGTGATCCCCATTGGTGGAGGGAGCACCCACTGAAGATCCATGAAAGACTGGAAGTCAGAGGCCCCAGGTTAAATTTCCCACTCTACTACTGAATGTACTACCTGTATGACCTTGGACAAGTCACTTTCCTTTTCTAGCTCTTGGTTTTCCTTCTCTATAAAACGGATCAAGTGTTTTCTAAATTTCCTTCCAGCTCTAATTCTAGGAAGTATGTGTGAGGAAACTAAGGCCCAGAGACATATAAAAAACCTCCCCAAGATAATAAGTGAATTTTGAAATTGGTTGAATAATGAGACTCAAAGAATGTTGGTAGATCATAGATTTAGATCTGAAAGGACCTTATAAGCCCATCATTTCATTTTACATATGACCAACTAAGGCCTAGAGGGGTCAGGTGGTTTGTGGAGGGTCACACAGCTGGTAAATGTCTGAGGTGGCATTTGAACCCAGTTCTTCCTGAGTTTACATCCATCACAATATCTACTACACCAAATCATTAATGGCTCAACATAAACTTGGAAAGAGGTTTCCAGTGGAATGTCCCATGAATGTTCGCTTGACCTTAGGCTAGTTAGCAATCTGCACCAATGACTTTGACAGAGGTACAGAAGTTGGTCATGCCAAATTCGTAATGATGTGGAATTGGGCAGCGTGACAGGGAGAATGACAATCAATAATCAGGCTGCAAAAAAATGAAAAAACAGTGCTGGAAAGTGGAAAACTCTAGCTAGCACTTAATTGAGTTCAACCTCTTGGGTTAAAAAAATAAATTTTGCAAGCACAAGATGGGAGAAGATAGAGATTCACCTGATAAAGAACCAAGATGTGCCAATGGACTATAAATTCAAGATGAATCAACAATACAATATGGCGGCCAAGAAAGGGCATACTCTAGGACTACATAAGAGGGGCATGATATCCCAGAAGAGAGAGGTGAGACTCCTGCTGAACTCTTCCTTTTCTAGACTCCATCTGGAGGACTAGGTCCAGAACTGAGTTCAGGTCATGTTTGAGGAGAGACATTTATGGGCTAGAGGGTATAGGGAGGAAGGGTAAAGAGGCTAAGATCATACTTTTTGAAGATTGATTAGAAGAACTGGGGACATTTGGCATGGAGAAGAGAAGACATGGGAAATGCGATAACTCTTTTTATGTATTTGAAAGGCTATTATGAGGAAGATAGATTGGATTTGTTCTGCTTGGCCCCAGAGGACACATCTGGGAGCAGTTGGATAGCCATTGCCAAGAAGTACATTTCTACTTGATGTAAGTAAAAACTTCTTAACAATTTAAGGACAATTCCCCAAATGGAACAGCATATTTCAAGAAGGAATGGGTTCCCCATCCCTGGCAGTCATCAAAATTCTGTACAGCCATTCATCAGGCAGGTTGAGGAAGGGATGCTACTTTGGCATGAATTGATCTACTTAGCCTCTGAGGTCTCTTCCAACTTTTTTATTCTGTACTTCTATGAATCCTCTCTTGGGGATTCAGTTTCCTCCTATATTAAATGAGAAGTTTGAAAAAGATGATTTCTTTGTTGCCTTTCCGATTTGACAGTTTGTGAATCGGAGAGGATATACACAGCAAGAAGGAAAAGTATTGCTTTGGCTGGGCAGGGATTGGATTTTCAGAACTAGGTTGGACACAATAGGAACTCAGCATAGTCATATATCATAATTTGTTCATTTAGTCCCCAAGTAAAAAACCTGGGAAAACTTCTATGAACGGATGCAGAGTGAAGTGAGAAGAACCAGGAGAGCAATTTATACAACAATGTAAAAATGAACAACTTAAAAAAAGACTTCAGAACTCCAATCAATGCAATGACCAGTCGTGACCCTGGAGGGACCATCATAAAGCGTGTTCCTTACCTTCTCCAGAGCAGGGGATGGACTCAGGGTGCAGAATGAGACTTATTTTGAGACCTGGCAAATGTGGAATTAGTTTCCTTCCATTATGCATATCTTTTATGCACAAGAAATTTTGGGGATTTAGGAGTGGAATGTGAGAGGAAAATGCATGTTAGTTGAAATAAATAATTTCTTGAAAGAGAGAAAAAAATTGAGTTTAGTTTAATTCCTGTTGCCTGACTTCCTCCAAGGAGAGCTGATCCAAGTTCTTTCTTGAAGAGGAAAGCAAGATGCACCAGCTCAATTCTCCCATTCTGGGGATGAGGAGTAGGCAAATACCATCTGCAGAAGTCCCATTCCAACAACTTCTCTTTGGAAATGAGCAAACCATGATGTTTCAAGTCCCATCAATGCCTGACTCCCTTATTAGGTAGTTTCTCAAAGACTGTAAACATGTAGAAGGATATTTAAAGTCATTCTGAGGGCAGAGACACAGGTCCTCTTGGAATGGCCCCTAATTATTTCTCTGCATGGAAAAGGCGAGAGCAGCCCCCTCCCAGTTCAGGCTGCCTTTTCAAAGATTCAGAGGGCATTCCTGGAAGGATGTGGACTGAGGGTTGGAAGTAAACTTCTCTGAATTACTGTTTAGTCTTGCGGCTAATACACACAATGGCATTCTAAGGTGGGGTTGAGGGAGAGCTGAGCATCCAAAGACTTGGGGCAGGCAGCTAGTTGATCCAGTGGTCTTGGAGTCAGAAAAACCTGAATTTGAATCTTGCCTCGGATATTTACTAGCTGTGTAGCTTTGGGCAAGTCACTTAAACTCTCAGCCTCAGTTTTCTCATCTGTAAAATAAGGGAATTGGGTTCAAGGGCCTCCAAGGTCCTTTCCAGCTCCAAATTTAAGATCCTATGATCCTGAGCTAATGGAAGGAGGGAAGCAGTGGTCAAAGGCTAAGCCTTATTTCTCTGTCATGGCTTCAGTCACTACTTCCTTCCCATCGCCAACTTTCCTTAGGAATTGGGGAGAATTGGCTCCCACCCTGGGTTAGGCAGGGGGAAAACTGACCTTTCAAGATTCAGTTAAATTCTATCTTCTCCTCTAGACTTCCTTGATCACTCCAACCCAAAGTGAGCTCTCTCTTTTCTGGCTTTAAGCATTTCTCTATAACTTATGAAATCATAGAGGTGGGAAGCATGGGAGAAGAGGGAGAGATCTTAGGTTTTTACTTCTCACTTCCATAGTTGAAAACATCGGAGAAAAAGGAATAAGAAAGAGAAGGAAATTGTGGAGATGACTTCAAGGTCTTTACACTGATAAACTACATCAAAGATTGGACTTGGGAAAGGGAAATTTGTGACATTTAGGACATATCGAGGAAACCCTCAAAGAGGTCAATTTCTAGGTCCAAATCCTGGACCAGATTCTACTTGGAGAAGTAGGAGCAAAGATTATATCGGAAGATTAAGAAGGATAAATAGGAGATTTATTTATTATTTTATTTTTATTGATTTATTTTATTTATTATATTAAAAAAGGAGATATAGGGAATAGAAACTGAAGGGATAGACTCAAGAAGGAAAAGGAGAAGGTAGTTGGCAAGACAGGGCAAGTTAACTAAGAAAAGGAAAGTGCAAGAATTAGATCAGGCTAATGGAGAGAATGAAATGTTGGATAGGGGAGATTGGTGAAACAGGCAAAAGGATTGGCTCCAGGGAAGGTTTTGTGGTTGATGTTCAATCATTTTATGGTCATATCTGATTCTTCATGATCCCATTTGTTCTTTCCTTGGCAAAAACATCGGAATGGTTTGCCATTTCCTTCTCCAGCTCATTTCACAAATGAGGAAACTAAGGCCAACAGGGTGAAGTGATTTGCCCAGGGCCATAGAGCTAGTAAGTGTCTGAGGCTGGATTTGAATCCATGAAGATGAGTCTTCCCGACTCCAGGGCTGGTGCTCTATCCATTACACCAGCTAACTGCCCCTCTAGGGAAGGTTGGTATGGAGTTATTCAGAACAATGGAAAAGAAGTTGACTGGAGGGTGATTATTATTATTTTATTAAGAAATGAATGTAAATGTTTTAACCAGCTGCTTAGGGTTGGGGTTTAATCACTCACAACTTGTTAAAAACAAAACAAAATTAAAGATAAAAATCTCAGTCATCTTAGAGAGCAGGAGAAATTGTGCTATGACCTACATTAAGTGTGCAGATGTTTACATTTCTTCCACAGCCAAATAACCATCATTTATATCAGTGGTTCCCAAACTTTTTTGGCCTACCGCCCCCTTTCCAGAAAAATATTACTTAGCCCCCTGGAAATTAATTTTTTTACATTTTAGTAGCAATGAATAGGAAAGATAAGTGCACCTGTGGCCATCACTGCTCCCCTGGATCGCTACAGCACCCACCAGGGGGCGGTGGCGCCCACTTTGGGAATCACTGATTTATATATAGTGTAGGCTAATCTCTGTTCTGGAAAAGGAAGTAAAGAGGCCCAAAGAATGCTTCTTCATGTTCTAGGTTGTTAGTGATACTGGAGGAAATATCATGGAATCTTTAATGGAAAAAACCAGTGGGAGTTGGGGTAGAGATAATCATTATCAAGATGTTTGGGAGTAGATGAATGCTACACACTAGAGATGGAGATGGTCAAGGACAGTTGTTCAATTAGAGCTTAGAAACAGATTTCAAGCTCTTTATGAAGAGAAAGGATTCATCTGAGGAGGGAAAAGCTGCCTGTCCTCCCAAGAATGCTAGGGTAGAGCCAGGGGAGCTATTGGGTGGGAGGCCATTATGGGTAGAAGGTAGAAGAAGAGAAGATGGTTCTCTAACCAGGTATTGAGGAACCTATTTGGCAACCTGTTAATGATGACAGACAAATCTGTTGTCTTCCTGGGCAAGAGCTGACAGAGAACCTTCGAAGACCTATCAAAACAGATGGCAGTTATCTCAAAATGCCAGAATGAAACTCACAAGCTCTGGTAAGAATTCTGAAGTCTTGGGCAAAAAACTAAAGACCATGAGGACACAAGGTGTTTCCCCTCATATCTGTCCATTAAAGCAAGAGATGAAAAGGAGAAAAACTAACTTGGGAAGTAAACAACTGGCTAAGAAGGAAAGTGGTATCTGAGTATGGGATTTGGACCTTTGGACCATGGCTTAAAATTATAGGGATGACAATATCTTTGCCAAAGATGGAATACACCTAACAAAGGCTGGTAAGAATGCATTAGAACAATTAAAAGGATTTAAAATTTTATATCAAGAGGAAAAAGACAATCAAAGAAGGGACAAGACTGCTTTCGAGGGTGGATAGGTTAGCCGTGCTTACAGACAACAGGGCAGTAGAGCACTGGGCCTGCAGTCAGGAAGACTCATCTTCCTGAGTTCAAATCCATCCTCAGACACTTACTAGCTATGTGGCCCTGGGCAAGTGACTTAGCCCTGCTGGCCTCAGTTTCCTCATCTGTCAAATGAGAAGGAAAAGGAAATGGAAAAATCGCTCCAGTATCTTTGCAAAGAAAATCCCAACTGGAGTCACAAAGAGTCAGACATGACTAATGGCCAAGCAACAACATAAATCAGAGAGAAGGCCAAGCTACTTGAGCTTGATTTTGCCTTTGCTTTTTCTGAATTGGAATTTTTACAATAAAAGTGATGAGTGGGGAGTCGATACCAGTAATGTGCTGACGCCAGCTCGAAGGGACCAATGGTTAAATTTTCACTGTGAACATTTTCACTTCAGAAATTGGACAATACTACAAATCAGAGTTTGACTTATTGTTTGGTTGATTATCTAGGTTTAAGAAAGCAATGGAGAAATATTAACAATGAAGATTAAGGTATGCCAGGAGTACACGTTTGAAGAGTTGGTTGTTAAATCTTTACCAGCATGCCCTTGGTTGATAGCCAAGAGATTAAAAAGATGGTAAGAGCACTCCTAGCTGTCTGATGAATTAAAGTCCTCTGGCTCAGATGAATGATATCCTCAGATGCTAAAAGAAGGGCAGGTATGACTGATGAGCCACTGACACTGATTTTTAGTGGTGTATTAGTAATTGTTTAACAATCATCTTTTGGGGAATACATTTTTGGAGAAATATTTTTGGGGGAACATTACAAACATTGCAGTTTTATCTGCATTATTGACTTTAATTAAGTTCTTATTAAGTCTAATTCTTAAGTCTAAGCAATCAATAAAACAAGAAATCAAGTCCTGATGTGTAGCATTTGCTTCCAACGTATAAATGCTCACACTGAAAATTTAACAATTGGCTCTTGGACGCAGGCTCAAACTGATTCCAACACACTGCCAGAAATATTTGAAAGATCATAGAAAATGGGAACAGAGCACAAGATTGGAGAAGGACAAACGTCCCAGTTTTCAAAAATGGAAAAGAACAGCCCCTACCAACTATAGGCCAGACAACTTGACTTAGATTCCCGGAAAAAATTAGAATAAATCAGTAAAAGAATGGTTAGTGATATTCTAAAAGGGAAGGAAAGGGAAGCAATTATGGGGTACCTATGTGGATCAGTGGATGGAGAGTGAAGCCTAGAGATGGGAGGTCCTGGGTTCAAATCTGGTCCCAGACATTTCCTAGATATGTGACCCTGGGAAAGTCGATTAACTCCAATTGCTTACTCTTACTGCTCTTCTGTCTTGGAACCATCACTCAGTATCAATTCTAAGACAGAGAGTAAGAATTCAAAACAAAACAAAATAAAACAGGTCATGCCTAGCCTCATTTCCTTTTTCAAGCAATTTTCTTTTGTTGAGAAAATGGAAAATATGGATTAAATTATAATACAATTAGAGGGATATAGAATTTGTTGAAAGACTAAACTCAAGGATTTAATGGTTCAATATCAACATGACTAGAGCTCTCCATTGGAATGCCCCAGGAATCTCTGCTTGGTCCTGTATTGTTTGCAATTTTTTGACAATTACTTGGAATAAGGTATTGATGATCTGAGAACCAAATTTGCTTTTGACCCAAAGGTGGCTAACACGATTGATCCAAAAGAATCTTTAATTCCATATTTTCCCTTTGGGTCATCTTTCTGTTAGATTTATCCAAAACTGAGGAGATATTGGAAGTTTCCTAGAACTATTGTATTATTGTCTATGTCTTTTTTTAAATGTCTTGATTCTAAGGCAGAAGCATTGTAATGGCTAGGCTACTGGGGTTAAGTGGCTTATCCAGGGTCACACAGCTAATAAGTATCTGAGGCTAGATTTGAACACAGGACCACCTCCATGTCTGGCTCCCTCTCCACCTAGCCACTTAGCTGTTCCAGTCTATGCCTTTTTAAAGCTCAGTTATGCTTTCTTTGTGAATTTGGATGCTAAAGCATTTGGCACATAAAAGATTACTAATGATAGTGATTTGTTGTTTATGACTCCTTTTAGTATAATAGTTTCCTTATCTCCTTTTATTTTCAGAATAATTGTTTTTGCTTTGTCAGATAGTATCATTATGATTCCTGCTTTTTTAGATTCATTTGATGTATAGTAAAAAAAAACAAAAACTCCCATCAGTCCAAAAGAATCTTGACAAATTAGAACATTGTCTTGTGGGGCAGGTAGGTGGCTCAGGGGATTGGGAGCTAGATCTGAAGATGGAAGGTTCTAAGTTCAAATCTGACCCAAGACACTTTTTAGCTGTGTGACCCTGGGCAAGTCACTTCACCGCCATTGCCTAGCCCCTATCACTCTTCTGCCTTAGAACTAATACACACTATTGATTCTAAGGTGGAAGGTGAGGGTTAAAAAAAAAAAAGAATATTGTCCTGTATCTAATCAAAGAAACTCAATGGGGAAAACTGAAAAGTGTTACACTTGGATACAAAAAGTCAACCTTACAAGTAAATAATAGGGAAGGCATGGATGGATTGCAGTTCTGAAGATCTGAGGGTATGAGGGGCCTTCAAGCTCAATACAAATCCACAGTGGGAGAGTGTCTACAAAAAACTAATGAGATCTTGGATTGAATTAAGAGGGGTGGAGCTTATTGGAAGAGTCCCACTGTCCTTGGGCATCAACCTATCTCGAGCACTATGGTCAGTTCTGGGTAATACGGTTTAAGAAGGACACTATAAACCAGAGAGGAGGGAAATCAGAATAGCAAAAGGCTGTGAATCCTTGTCATTTAGGGATCGGTTGAAGGAATGGGGTGTGTTTACTCTAGAGAACAGAAGACTCATGTCTTCAAATATCTGAAGGGCTAGACTGAGAAGAGATAGGGTGGAATCAGAGCAACTGGTGAGTGCCACCAAGAGGCCAATGGAGGCTTGAGGTCAGGAAAAGCTTCCTAAAGAGACTAAAGAGGTGGCAGTTTCCCTCTTCTTGGAGATCTGTGCATAGGTCAGAAAATATGGTTGCTGAGGTTCTTTGCATTCTTACATTCTGTGAAGAGAAAATGCTGGACCTGAGAGAAACCTTAGAATTCAGAATGTCAGAGCTAGGAGGAACCTCAAGAAATCATGCAATGTGATGCAAAGAGCACTGGACTTCTGAATCTTTTGTTCTAAACTTGCACTCTGACTTTGACAGGTTTTAATTATTGACCATTTGACATGAATACTTGTGTGACCTTGAGCGGGTCCCTTAATTTCTTTGAGCCCATTTGTCCATCTGTCAAAAGTAGCAATGACAAAACTGGTCATTTCTGAAGAAAGCAAGGTCCAGAGAGAAGTGACTTACCCAAGATCTTCTAACAATTCATTGGCAGAGGTGGGATTTGAACCCGTGAACAACATGGTGACCATGGAAAACATAGATCCCAGTAGTTGTCTTTAGTGAAGAGTCAATTAATTTAGCTAGTCCCTTTCCATGTGGAACAGAAGCTAAGCTCAGATGACTTCATGATTCTTAATTGGCCCTAATGAAGAGGACCATTTTGACTATGTGTTAGAGAAGGAGAAGTATGGAGACCTCCATTTTTGACATCACTTGAAGACAAAAATACCTTTCATAAACTTCAGGTAGGAGCAGCAGGGACTGTCTTCCCCCCCAGGATAGGGCATCCCCACCCCAATCCTTCAACATGAAGATTCTCTCTTCCTCTACCACGTTGCTATCTGAAGGCATCCAGTTCTTGAAGCAACCAAGACCCTAAAGGAAACTGGGAACCTTCTATTAAACCCTTCTCTGGCTTTGGTCTTTCTTTGGTACTGCTTCCCATCCTGGGCTAATGTAATTCTATCTGTAGCCACCAATAGACCTTGCTGGTGTCTCTACTGCTAACCTCCCCCAGCCCAGCCCTAGGCGACAGGCTGTAAAGAAGGGAAGGAGTTGGAAGAGCACGATTAAAAGGGTTTGGGGAAAAGAGGAAGGGTGAGGAACAAAATGGACTTTTCTGGTCACTGAGTTTTGATCTGAGACATGATACCTACACATCCTTCCGGAGCCCATTTGAAAAGCACGGGGACAAAGAGTTAATCAGGAGCCAGTCCTAACAGCAGCATCTCTGAGGACATCCAAAATGCTTTTGGAAGTTCTTGGGGCTGCTTAAAATTGTGGCTTTTCTCCGATTCTCTTCCCTTTCCTCCTGGACTCTACGGGTGATGGTGAGTCAGGGGCTGCAGTGCCCCAGCTCTGAATAGCTGGGTCTCTAAGCCCAGATAGGCTGCCAGTAGAAGAAAGATCATCGAAGAGTTTCCAACCACTTGTTTATTCGTGCAAAGCAATAAGAAAGTGGGCAAGAGCCACGGTCAGGCCTGGGGTGTGTGTGTGTAAGGAATCAGGTTTGCCTCCCAGGGAAACCGCTGAAGGCCAGTCTCACAACCCCTTTCCCATGGGGAGCAGAATGGCAGGAGGGCCAGAAACTAAGGATGGACTCAGGGTGCTTATTGAGTTACTTGACTGGTCTCTTCTTTCTTACTTATCCTTCCACCATGACTGACCACCACTCCGACACATCAGCCTTGGCTTTGCACTAAGGACCAGTGGGTGGTGTACACAGGCACATACACAGACACACGCAAAAACACACAAAGCCTTAGTCAGTTGTTCCAACAAGTCTCTCAGAATTATATTATTATAACAAGTACAACAAAATTGGATTTTACCATTAAATAGTTCAGAAGGCAGACCCAGGTGGTTTACCATATAAGCATTAAAAATACTCCACTCAAGCAAATGACAGTGCAAAGCATATTTTCACCATCCAACAAGAGAAGGGGGTGAGGGTGGGGGGTAGATAAGTCCCCAAAGACACAGGTGCAGAGTTGGCACCTGGACCTCAGTATGGAAGGGGGGATCAATGACCCAGGCACATGGAGGAGCCTGGCTACCTATCTCGAGGAGAGGGCGGACCTGTTCTACTTTCTTTCTGGGAGGAGATGAGGGTCTGGGCTTGGCAGATGGGAGCCGGGTTGGCACCACATGGCCAGGAAGAAGCCACAGCCCAGTGGGAAGCGCTTCCTCATGGTGGACGGGCAGTGCCAGAGGGCTCTGCAGGAAGGGGAGCAGATGGTGGCCACACAAGCGGGATGGCCCCCGGACAGTGACTTTTCAGATTTCCAAAGGGCCAGGATTAGAATGTTTGAATAAAATGAGGTCTTTGAGAAGGCGGTGATGGCACCTTCTACTCCTGTGAACACAGAGCAAGGACGTAAACTAGAAGGTAAAGCGACATCAAGCTGGAACTTAGGTGACCTCTTCAGACTGGCTTTCTACAGCTATAGGAAACTTTCCTACGAACAGAAGGCCAAGTGCTTGGTGGCAGACGGGATGGATGGACGGGCCATCCCATTGCGACAAACCCCAACACGACAAAGGGTTTGTTTCCCTTTTCTACTAGAAATCATTTCTACATCCCAGAAACAGTCCAAAGTACTAAGGGCTTTCTTATCCGCAGACAGCAAACTCGAGGCAATGGATAAGTCCTGTACAAGAAACTTCTTTCCTTCTAAGTCTTTTTCACTTAACAGCGATTTGCTATAACAAAAGTACCTGGTGTGGACTGCCCTGTAGGTAGGAAATGGAGAGCTGAGTCCTAGGAAACTCAGGGGGAATGTCAGAACTGCGAGGGGCTTTAGAAGGCAAGATGTCAATGCTGGGGGGAACCTAGACGGTGTGCAGAGCATCACGGCGAGGAGGTTCCTTAGAAAACAGTGGGATGACGCCAGGGCTGGGAGGACCAGAGGATGGAGAGTGCCAGAGCTAGAGGGTGCCAGAACACAGAATGCCAGAGCTGGGAGGACCAGAGGATGGAGGGCATTAGAACAAGGAAGGAGCTAAGAACCCAGGATGTCAGACCTAGAAGGGGCCTCAGAAGAAGGCCAGAGCCAGGTGGGCATGTGGCCTAGGACAGGCTGGGAAGGGCCCCTACAAACCAGAGTATTTAGAACAGAAGTACTGAAGGCTGCGGGAGATTCTGAGAGTGGGAAGGCCTGGGAGGGCCTCGGCTCCCATAAAAACACTGGTATTGGGGCAGAAAAAGCACCTCGTGGGTCCTGAGATCCAACCACCCAAGGAAGAGGAGGAGAGGAAACGTGTGACCTTCGGCCACTCGCCCTGTGTGGGTGCCCCAGGAAAGGCGAGCCTTTGGGTCTCCGGCGGAGGCCTCGGCTGCCTCCCGGAGTTTTCCCTCCTTGGTTTGGGGGAAGGAGATCTAGCTTTACCCTTATCCAGCCCTCTTCACTCTCCTTGACGTACAGAGCAGTCCTGAAAGGGGAAACCCCTTCATTCCGTCCCCCGTGCCTGCATGGAAACAGCTGAATAGAGACTTTGGACGGAGCAGGAAAGGCGGGGGTGGCGGGGCTCGCTCAGGGCCGCCCCACGCAGTTCCAACCCCCCGCGGAGGGGGCCCCCTGAGGCCTCTGGGTGGGTGAGACGCCCCGAGAACACAGGCGCCTGGGTGAGGAGGCTGGGAGGGACCCCGGAGGCCCGCCAGGCCCGCACCCTCATTTTACAGAGGAGGAAACTGAGGCCCAGAGGGGGAAGGGCATGGGGCAGCTGGCCGGCCAGGCCCAGGTTTTTGGGGTTGTTTCTCAGAACGTGGGTCCCGTAGGCTGTCCCAAACAAAGCTCTTTCCCTCCGTCTCCCCACGGAAGAGCCGACAGGCCCCGGGTCCAAGGTCCTCCCCCCTCCGGGAAGGGGCCCGGGACAGTGGCCGTGGCCTCCGGGCGCCCTCAGTACGGCCTCCACACGGACTCGTCCATCCTCCCCGGGGTGGTCATGGCCGTTGGGGAGTTGCTGTGGCTGCCGTCGGCCTCGACGCCGTCGCTCTGGCTGGCCAGGCTGGGGTTCATGAGGTTGTTGCCCGCCGCGGCGCTGGTGCAGGAGGAGAGCATGCGGGTGGGCGAGCGCTCGCCGCCGGCCACCATGGAGAACTGGTAGGAGCCGGACGAGGTGCCGTAGTACAGGTGGTAGGGGGAGGGGTTGGCCTGGAAGGGCCCGCTCTGGTTCTGCGTGGAGCCGGGGTAGGGGGGCGGGAGGTACGTGTGGTGGAAGCGCGTGGCCGCCGGCATGCCCGTCATGCTGAGCCCGCCGATGCCCGTGGGGGAGGGGTTGGCCGTGTACGAGAAGGCGGCCGGCATGGCCCCCGGGTAGTGCATCCTGGGGTCCGAGAAGCGGGGCTCGGGGAGGCCCGGGAGGCTGGAGAAAGAGCGGTCAAACTGGCGAGGGTCCGAGAAGGAGCTCAAGTCCGACGTGCCTGCGAGAGCAAAAGAAGCCGTCAGTGAAGGCCCGTCCAGGGGCCTCCCGGTGCCGGCCTCCCCCCCTCCCCCAGGCCGGCCCAGGGGCGGCCCCTGGAAATCCGAGATGGGTCCGGCTGCTGTGCGGCGGCCAATGAAAATACTGGAAGGAAATGTTTATTTTCTCCTCAAAATTGCCCCGGCTGCAGCCCTGACTGAATGAACCCATTGAGAGGGTAAAGATTCCTGGGCGGGGGGCGGTGCCGGGCCTCCCCCAGCACCCCCCCAGCACCCCCTGGGCGGCAGCTTCCTCCAGGAAAAGGGAGCCAGGCCTGGGCCGGGGGTGGGAGATAAACAGAAGCTGAGCCAGGGGCTCCTGGCTATTAATAGAGGGAGGAGGGAGGCCAGCGAGGGGTGGGAGTGTGGGAGGCTCAGGCTCGCCCGCAGGGAGAAGAAGAAGGGCAATCTGGGAGAAAGTGGCCCGAGTGCCGGGTTCGAATCCCCGCTCACGCGGTACTGCGCCCTGCAGAGAGCAGGTCCGAATGCCCGGCTCAGTCCCTTATGACCCGGTACCAGGCTGTTCCCGGTACTGGGCCAGCCATGTACGGGGAGCTCCGGGGCCCGGAAGCCAGGTGACGTCCCTCCCGGCCCAGACCTTCTTCCAGGCCCTGAGCCTTCTAGAAGGGCGATCCCAAGGGCCCAAACCAGGCCTGCAGCCTCCCGGGTCTCCCCCCCAGCGAGCTGGGCCGAAGGCCTTTTACTCCGGGTGGCGGCGCTCGTCATCAGGCCGTCCTCCTGATATCGGGCCTACATGGGCCCTCGGAGGCCGGCACCGTCTAGTCTGTGCTCAGAGGAGGCTGGCCAGGGAAGACCCCGCTGAGGCCCCCTCCATCGCCCGCGGCGCCCCCCCCATCTCGCCTCCCCCGGCTCCCAGGCACCCCTCCGAGAGGCCGCTGGCTTGTCCCCCTCCCTCCGTGTGACGGCTCAGACGAGGGCATCGGAGGGCCATGAGCCATCCCTGCCTTCAACAGACACGGAAGCAGGGGGGGGGGGGACGACTCGCTCCCGATCGCGCCCGCAGACCGAGTCTCAGCGGAGGATCCCCTCTGCTTGGCCCTTCCTGGGCTCCCCCCGGCTCGTTTAGGCTTCGGCACCAAGAAAGGCCACAGGCGGCGCCTCCCCCCCCTCCCCACTGGCCTAACTTCCTTCCTCTCCCAAGTCTGGCTGTCCTGGGGCCGGGGAGGGGCTCCCATGTGGCCCTGAGACACGCATGTTCCAAGTCTCCAGGCAGACGAGACAGCAAAGGCTTCTGGGCTTCGGGCTGGAATGGCGGCCCCGACGGGCCACCCCAGGCCTCTTTTCAGAGGGACGAGGCTACCGAGGAAAGGGGCCGAGGCGGAGGGGGCCAGTCGGTCAGTCAGTCAACACGCCTTTAACTACATCCATGACCGAGCTGGGCTTTCGAACCAAACGGTCTCTGCCTTCGAGAACATTCTGTACTGTCGAACACAGAAAGTCCGGCCCTCAGGACGCAGAAGGTAGCGGATGGCCACCAGCCCTCTGGACGTCTCCTCCAGGGCTTGGCCGGGGCTTTCTCGGGCAGCATCGGCTCGCCCCGAGCCAGAGACCTGGGCCTCCTCCCCAGCCCGGCTGCCCTGACTGCCTCCAGGGACGCAGGCAACCCCTTAAAAGGCATCTCTGCAAAGAAAGGAAAATCCCTCCTTGCCAGCGTTGGGCCTCAGAAATGAACTCCCGGCCACCTTTCCCAAATGACGCCATTCCTGCGAGGGGAGGAGCCGCCCAAGGAGCCCCCCGGCAGGAGGCCTCCGCCAAGGATCCATAGAGAAGAGGCAGGAAAGGCTCCTGTTTGTTCAGGCGTCAAATGCTGGGAGTAAAAGGTTTATTTATTTACTAGTTATGACCTAGGCGAGGGTTTTACAAGTCATATAAAATAACCAGATCAGAGGAGAAAGTGAGGAGAGCTTTTAAAAAAATACACACATACACAAACATACATCCACACAAGCCAGTCTGTGTTCCAAGGCCTCTTGGACCATCCTCTGACATCCTCCTCGTTCTGAGCTCCCAACTGGGTTCAGACTCAGAAAATCAGAGCTAGCAGGGCCCCGAGAACCCATCTTCCAACTTTCCAGAAGGGTCTTTCCCAGGGGTCCCAGCTTATGTCCCAAGGACCCTCCTCATGCTGTCATTCTGGTATGAAAGTCTAGAAGCTTTGTGAAAGAACACTTTAGTTTGTGTCTTTGTAGACTTTGTAGTGCCTGACTTACGGTAGGGACTTAAGAAAGGTTTCTTGAATTGTACCTGTCATCTCTGACACTGTATTCTAGAGTGCCTCCCACCTCTGACAAGCCGTGCTCTAAGGACATATCTAGCTCCGACATTCTGGGTTCTAAGCTTCCTCCCAGCTCTGACATTCTTTGTTCTAAGGTCTCTCCCAGCTCTGACATTCTCTGTTCTAAGGGCTCTCCCAGCTCTGACATTCTCTGTTCTAAGGGCTCTCCCAGCTCTGACATTCTTTGTTCTAAGGTCTCTCCCAGCTCTGACATTCTCTGTTCTAAGGTCTCTCCCAGCCCTGACATTCTGGGTTCTAAGGTCTCTCCCAGCTCTGACATTCTGTGTTCTAAGATCTCTCCCAGCTCTGACATTCTCTGTTCTAAGGTCTCTTCCAGCTCTGACATTCCCTGTTCTAAGGTCTCTCCCAGCTCTGACATTCTCTGTTCTAAGGTCTCTCCCAGCTCTGACATTCTGTGTTCTAAGATCTCTCCCAGCTCTGACATTCTGTGATTATGGCATTTTCTACAATGGGTCTAGGGTAGGTGCATTAAGCCTCAACACTTTTTCTTCTTATGAGGAAAACTCCCTTCTGTCTGCTCAGGGCCACTGAGGGTGAGAGCCAGAAGAGATCTGAGAACATAGAATTGTTGGCTATGAAAAGATGATTAGAATAAAGAATTTTAGAGCCACAAGAATTCGTAGAACACAGAGCAGAATCTTAGAGGACACCATTTTGAGAGTTTGACAAAGTCTTAGAACAAAATATATCAGTACCCTTTTAGAACAAAGAACATTAGAGTTGGAAGAGATCAAAGAAGATAGAATTAGGATTGTTAGAGCTAGAAGAACATAAAAGGTTAGGGCTGGAAGGGGCCTTAGAACATAAAATGTTAAAATCTGGCCTCAGATGCTTCTTGGCATGGTGACCCTGGGCAAGTCACTTAGCCCCAGTTGCCTAGCTCTCTCTGCTCTACTACTTTGGAGCTAATACTTGTATTGATTCTAAGATGGGAAGGCGAGGGTTAAAAAAAAAAAAGAAAGCACACAAAATGTTAGAACTAGGAAGGATCTTAGATTTTAGAACATTAATGGTTTAAAGTGTTTTACATTGCAGAATATCATGACCAGGAGGGCCCTTAGAAGAGAGAATGTCAGAGCTGGAAGGCTTAGAGATGATCTATTCCAACTCCATTATTTTTTACAGTAGGGAAACTGAGGGCCAGAGAGATTGAGGGTCAGAGAGCTAAGAAGCCAGAGCTGAGCATGAACAAGTTGTGGGCTGGGGAAAGGAGGAGAAAAGCATGGAGGCTTGCCAGGCCCCATTGATGATCCAATTTCAGCCTCATAACAACCCTGGGAGATTGGTGCTACGGTCATCCCCTTTTACAGACCAGACAATTGAGGCAGAGCTTACATGACTTGCCCAAGGTCACACAGTAAGCATCTAAGGCTTACTGTGATAAGGATGAGACACCACCGAAGGAAAGCCCTGCTGGGGCAGCAATTTAAAAACTCCATCCTGGGCTTTTGAACTGGCAGGTCTGCCCGGCTCGGACCCTCCCAGGCTGCCCGGGACGGTAATTTTTAGGGTGGCCCAGCCCTTCACAAAGGAAAGGACGTGAGTGAAAACTGCTCCCATATCTCTGCCAAGGAAACCCCACGTGGCGTTGGGAAGAGTCGGCCGCGGCAGAACCACATTTCCCTTTTCTCTCTCTCCGCTCTATTTCCCAATCCATCCTTCCTCCCTCCTGCCCAAGTATTCTAATTCCCTATCAAGACTGCATCTCCTTCCTAAACAAAGATGTTCTGTGGCTCCCTATGGCATTCCAGGCCCCATCCACACCCTGGCTCTGGCTTGCCTCCTCCTCTGTCCCCAATTCTCACTCTGTCTTGGGACCTTTGCTCTCCCCGAACCTTCTCCCTGTTCCTCCCCCCCCCCGACTCCTAAAGCCCCTCTCCAGAAGCCCCTTTTGGGGAGGACTCCAGAAAGAGTCTCCCCATTTCGTGCTGCCCCCCCACTCCCTGGATACAGACTTGAAAATGCTAATGTGGATACAAAGTCTCCTGGGACCCAAGGGCAGAGCTTAGCCCGCTTTGTGTCTGTCCCCTCTCCAGAGCGGGCACCCAGGGAGGCCTCCCTAAATGCGGCTTCATGGGGGGAGGGATGGCTGGACCTCAGCCACGGCCTCTGTCCCCGAGCCGGACTTCCATCTTCCTTTGCATTCTCTTCAGAGCTAACGATGGGGATCCGCCGGTAGGACGGATCGGAGCCCCCATTTCCTCTCCTCGTCCCCCAGATCTCCAGCTTTCGAAGCCTGGCTTGGGGTCCTGCATGCTGATTTTGTGCTGCCCCCCGCCAGCTCGTCCGTGTTTGTACACACAGAGGGGCAGGCGCTCGCCCCTGGCAGAGTGGAAGGTCCAAGAGAGCAGGGCGGAGACAGTCCCTGCAGTCTCCTTGCATGCCCTAAGCGGCGGGGCTGCCCCCAAGGGAGAACGGCGGCCCGTTCAAAGCGGGGAGGCCCGAGGAGCCGGCCGTGACTCGCCCTCCCCAGCTCCCCCAGCCCCGCCTGGCCCCTACCTTGTGCGGTAACCTGAGTGCTGAAGTGAGTGGAGGTGACCAGGGAGCCCCGGGGACTGGGAGTCGTCGGCATCACTCGCGTCCGCAGCTCACCGAATCGATCAGGGAAGGCCTTTGGTTGGTCTTCCATTTTCTGCCTGTGCCCTGAGAGGAGGGAGGAAGTGTCCGTCAGCCCTGGGTTCGGGAGGTTTGTCGTCCGGCCCTGACCTCTACTGACCCAGGGAAGGAGAGATGGCGCCCACTCCCCCAGACCCGGTGGGGAAGGGTCTCGTCTCCCCTGCCCAAGCCCCCAACCCCCCAACAGCCAGGACAACAGAATGGAAGCGGCATCCGCTCTGGCGTCTGAGGACCGGCCCCAAACCCGGCTCTGCTACTGCGAGGGAGGCCCTAGGCGAGTTGTGTCACCCTCCCGGGCCTGCGTTTCCTCCTTCGTGAAAGGAGGGCCTGTGGAGGAGGCTCCCCGAGAGAAGATGAGGAGAGCCCAATGCAGCCACGCAGGTGAGCTCCCTGAGCTCGCTGCTCCAGGCATGGAGAACACAAAGGCAAAAGCAAAACCCTGCGAGCCTTTGAGAAGTTCTGTCAAAGGGGGGAGGCGGGGGGCACACACACAAGGAGAGCTTTAATATTTGCAAAGGTGGGGACAGGCAAACAGGAAAGCTCCGCTTAGGAGGGGAGTTTTGGGGGGTTTTTAAACCCTTACCATCTGCCTCAGAATCATACTATGACAGAGAGGCTAAGCAGAGGGGGCCTAAGTGACTTGCCCAGGGTCACACAGCTGGGAAGTGTCTGAGGCCAGATTTGAACCCAGGACCTCCCGTCTCTAGGCCTGGCTCTCCATCCACCAACCCACTCAGCTGTCTGGACCACAGACTTTTTAGACACATATTTTGCTAACTATTTCAATAGTGTTGATTTTTCCCCATGATCCTAAAGATTTTGTTTTATGCATCTCAGACATTTCTGAGTAGGATTTCACAGGTTTCACCAGACTCCCCAAGGAGTTCATGACACACAAAAAAGGTTAAAAACACCTGCAGAGCCATGAAATCCTCAGCCCGATCCTCCCAAATTATGAATTAAAATAAATCTGAATCACATGAAAAGCCAATTCAGGTGTGAATTCCCCAAACACACCCCGTCTTTGCTCTTGTGGTTCCTCCCACCTGGAACGCCACCCCAGAGCGCCTGTAACAGTGGGCCACCGGCCCAGACTTCCCATGGGCTCGGGCCTCCGCCTCTCCGACCCATCTGGACGCTCCTGGCTTTGTGCATCCCGGCGCTAAGCCGTCCCCCAAAGCCCCACGCAGGCCACGACAAGACTGGGAAAGGGGCAAAGTGTTTGGAGTCGAGGCCACGGTCTTCTCATCCACACAATGTGGCAGGGGGACGGCGACAGGAGGTCAGCCTTGCTTTTCTGTGCATTCTATAACTGGAGGCTGCCCCTGCAGGGAAGAGACGGGCTGCATCCTAGGAGGGGCAGCTGGAAGGCGCCGAGAATGGAGCGCCAGGCCTGCAGAGGGAGGTTCTGGGTTCCAGTATGGCCTCAGAGGCTTCCTAGCTAGGTGACCCTGAGTGAGTCACTTAACCCCAACTGCCTAGCCCTTGGCCTTCTGTCTTAGAATTGTTTCTAGGACTGAAAAGTAAGGGTTAAAAAAAAAAAAAAAAAAAAAAAAAGAGCCCTGGAGTCAGAGGGCCTGGATTCAAATCTCACCCGACAGGTGTGACCTTTTTTTTGTGGCAAATCACTTGAGCTCTCTGGGTCTCAGTTTCCTTAACTGTAGAATAGGAGGAGGGAGCTGGCCTCTGAGGTCCTTTCCAGCTCAAAAGGACAACGTGGCCAAGCTAGGATTCAAATCAGTAGAAAGAATGTTGGCTCTGGAGGCAGAGAACCTGGGTTCAAATCCGGCTTGTTATTTCCTTCCCTTATCTTTAGGTTCCTTATCTATAAAATGAGGGAGTTGGATGAGGTGGCCTCTGAAGTCCCTTCTGCCTCTAGCTCTGTAGAGACCCAAACCAGCCTTTTTTTGCCCCGATATTACTCAGCTTCCCAAATCTCTCATGTCCCTGCTCATGCTGATGCTAGGAGGGGAATGACTCCCCTTCTTAGATGGGGACCCCGTGAGGGGATCTGGGGGGAGATGGTCCTCAGGAGTCTCCAGGGAGGCTAAAACCCCCTCCCCCAACAAACACTTGCTGGAGGCAGGCCTACTGACAACGAGGGTCACGCAGCTCTCACACTGGCCTCCTCCAAGGTCCCAGACACAGGCGCCGCAGGGGAAGGGGCCGAGGAAGGGGGTGTCGCTGTGACAATGACTCTGGAAAGCAGGATTCCACCCAGGAGAAAAAGGAAAAACAAGCCCCCAGCCCTGCCTCGATCCACTGCCAAGGGACCAGAGGAATGCTTTCTGAGGGCAGGGAGAGGGAGGCCCAGCAGCCTCCACAGCAGAGACTCCCGAGCTGTCTCCCATCTCCGTGTTGGATTCCCCAGGCCTCCCCAGCACTGAGGCCCAGGCTCCATGGGAGGATCCGGAGGGCCCCGACCATTGCTATCCGCTCCCCTGCTCCCGAGCTCCAGGCCTCAGGAGGGGAGGATGCTCCTGCCTCTGTACTGGGCCAGTGTGGAGGCTGGGAGGGCCCGTGCGCCTACAGCGGGCCAGCCGGGATCTTGGCTCAGCCCTGCACCCATGAAGGGCGTCTCTTCAGGACCCATCCCGTGGCCATCGCTGGCCCATCTCTCCTGGGGGCGTGCAGAAGGGTGCAAACATGAAGGAAGGGCCTCGCGCCTGCCCCGAGAAGCGACTGAGCCGGAGACTTGGGAGCCAGGAGGAGCCCAGGCAAGTCACTGAACACCTGCCTGCCTCAGTGTCCCTATCTGTAAAACGAGGACAGCAATAGCCGCTGCCTGTGAGATGAGAGGTATGCCAACCTTACAGGCCTCGGCATGCACCGACTACAGGATGACAGCGACTGGGAAAGGAGCGTGCTAGGAGCCGGGCCCAGGGAGGGCCAGACCCTGGGAGAAGAGGCATCTGGCCAGAATGGAGCCTGAGAGATCTCAGTTCAAGTTCTGCCTTGGACACGCCTGCCCTCTGGATCCCATCCCCCCCTGCTCCCCAGATGCCGGCCCTGCTATCTCCCCACTCTCTACTCTTCAGTCTCTCCCCTTCCACCGGCTTCTACCTGCATCTCCTTCATTCTTCTTTTTTAAATTAAACCCTCACCTTCCACTACTTCACTACTATGTACAGACTCCAAGGCAGAAGAGCAGTAAGGGTAGGCAATGGGGGTCAAGTGACTTGCCCAGGGTCACACAGCTGGGAAGTGTCTGAGGCCACATTTGAACCCAAGACCTCCCATCTCTAGGCCTGCCTCTAACCACTGAGCCCCTCAGCAACCTGCTCCATCCTTAAAAATCCTTTCTAGATGCTCCCATGCTAACATCGGGCAGGCTCCTTCTTCATCCAGGGCCGTGCAGCTCCCAGAGAATGCCGTCTACACGAGTGCCCACACTTCTCTTCTAACCCTTCTGCGATCGGGCAACCATCCTCATCCTTCCGCTGAGCTGGGTCTCCTCACATCTCCAGGGGGCTCCTTAGGCCTCCCCTTTCTCATCTCCCTCTTCTCCAGGCCCCCCTCGGCTCCTTCTTGGCACCCTCTCCTCCAGGTCGGCTCCGGTGCCTTGGGATGGCCCAGCTCGCTATGGGTGGAGGGAGTCCCGGGAGGCTGCAGGCCTGGTTTGGGCACTTGGGATTGCCACTGTGGAAGGCTCAGGGCCGCTCCTTAGATGGTGGAGCGCACCTACGCACAGAACCAGGTAGGGCCGGGAAGAGCCAGAGAACCCAGGATGTGCGCCGGGAGGGCCTCCACCTGGTTTCCAGGCCTCGGAGCTCCATGGCCGGCCCAGTACCTGGAACAGTATGGCTGGTAAGAAGAGACCGAGCTGGGCGTTCAGAGCCGCTCTCCTCAGGGTATGACCCTGAGAGCGCTTTGTCGTCGTTTTACTTTTTGGAGTTGGGGTGAGGAGCGCATGAGAACGCCGAGCAGGCGTGAGAGAGGGGGCCACACGAGGCTCGGCACGAGGGGCCAGCTCCATCTTCTGAGAGACTCCCGAGGAGGACAAATGAAACCAGACACAGGACGCCCGAGGGGAAGGCCTTCTGGGCAGGGAGGAGGGCCGATGCCAGGGGGGACTCCGGGAGCCTGAGCAGGAACATCTGCATGGATGGTGAGGCAGGAGCGATCGGTTCTCCATCCTGCCAGGGGCCTTACAGCATCTGAGAACAATTTCCCCTGGGGGATTGCTCTGACTCTGGGGGGAGCACGTGACGGCCATGAAGGGGGCCTCGGAGGGCAAGAACCAGAAGCCGGGGTGCTGTAGGAATTCATCTCCTGGAGCCCCAGGCTGCTGGGAGTCATTCCCACCTTTCCCTGGGCTCCCCAGAAGATAATTTGGGGCTGGAAGGAAACGTCTTTAACACTCGACACAATCTTCCCCCCAGACGGAGAGGAGAGCTCCTTAGGTTTCTCCATAGGGGAGGAAGTTCTCCAAAGACTGTCTCACTTCTACGAATGGGGGCTCCTTGGGAGTCCTGAGGTACCTAGTCACCCCTTTAATAAGACTCAGAGTCTTTGCTCGTCTTCCTCAGGGGTTCCAGAAAAACACCGCCAGACAGCTAGGTTTAAGGGAATGATATACGAAACAATAATACAACAATGACTCCCATTTGTTCAGCGCTTCAAGGTCTAGAAAGGCCTTCCTCACAAGGATGGAGATGACAGAAGTCGTGCCGCAGCCATTTAACAGCAGAGGAAAATGAAGCTCATGGGTGGGGGGGAGGAGGGAGGGACTTGCTGGTGGTGCCAGAGACGAGATCTCAAAGCCAGTCTATTGATTCCACGCCCAGAGTCTGAGGCACTAGCTGCTGGCCGCTCTGGCAAGAGGTACTATTTGATGGTGTTGCAACGGGTGGAGGTTTCAGCACCTCAAGGATGTCACAGCGGTCATTCACCAGGAGCCATACACTTCTTTTAAAGCTATTTTTATACTTATATTTCAATATAATTAATAACAACAATAACCTGCATTTATTTAGTACCTACTATGTACTAGGGACTCTGCTAAGGGTTTTACAAATATTTTAGGAGTGTTTTGCAAACATTCTTTCATTTTATCCTCAATAACAATGGATGATCAATATTCAATACCAATCCCCATTTTGGCAAACAGCATAAAGTGACTTGCCCAAGGTCACACAGTTAGTAAATGTCTGATGTGGGATTTGAACTCAGCTCTTCCCAACTCTGGGTTCAGCTAGAGAGTGGCACCCCAGGCTGCCTCAGAACTGGTTTCCTTTGTGATCTCACGCATTTAAAAATCTCACTCTGCGCTATTCACACCCAGAGGAAGAACCGTGGGAGCAGAAACACAGAAGGAAAACAACTGCTTGATCACATGGGTCAATGGGGATATGATTGGGGATATCGACTCTAAGCGATCGCTCTGCAAATATCAATAATATGGAAATAGGTCTTGATCAACGACGCATATAACACCCAGTGGAATTGCTCATTGGCTACAGGAGGGAGGTGGAAGATGGGGAGGGAAATAACATGAATCATAGAAATATGGGAAAATATTCTAAATAAATTAATTAAATAAAAATTTTCAAACACCAAAACAAAATCTCTTTCTGAGCAGGATCTGTGGGCTTTCAGGCTGCCCAAGGGCCCAAGAGGTGGAGCTTTTTAGGAGAGATTCGGCTGCTGTGATAGGCTCACAGACTGAGAGCTAGTCTTCAGGTGAAGCAAGTCAGGCCCAGAGGGAAGGACTCCCCTAAGGCCATCCCGGGAGGAAGGAGGAGGCCGGACGCAGACCCGGGCAATCTGCTCACCAATTCAGCCCTTTCCTGCCCTCTGACTGGCCGGCAGAACCTGGAAGGGGCACTAAGCCCAGGCTGGCATGTCCATGCCGTCACACTGCTGCCATCTTCCTCAGCACCCCCCACCTCTTTCCCCTAACAATTACATGTAGTGACACATTTCCACGGACGTTTTCTGAAGTTATAAGATCCACATTGTCTCCCTCCCTCCCCCCTCCTGGTTCGGTTCTGTCTGGGCTCTACATGTATTATCGTGGGCAACATTTTCATAGGGCTCATTTTCTGAGTGGGTCATCTTATCAAACCCAAACCCAAATAAAGTCGTGCTCTGCGGAGGGGGCCAGCACCCCAAGTCCCTCAGAGTGGTCTCGGCCCGCTGTCCTGCTGAGAGGAGCCCAGTCTACCCCGGGGGATTGTTTCTCCCTGCTGCTGAACCCCCTTTTTGGGGGCTTGGGCTGGGAAAGGCCTGGAGGAAGCCTCAGAGGCAGACCCTAGGATGGTCCCTGGGAAGCTGCCCAAAGAAAGGCCGCTGCCCCCAAGGGGGTAAGAACATGCCAATCTCTAGCTACAGACAGAGAGGATGGGGAGGTCCTGGACAGAGGAGGGGCCCCTAGAGAAGCCAGGGGGGCAGAGGGGACGGGGCAGGCCCTCCAGGACGGGGGCGGCCAGACTAGCCCTCATGGGGCCTAGGCCAAGCCTATGTAACCCAAGTCTGTCTCTCCGGCACAGAACTGGAGCTAAGGACACCCCCCCGCCCCACCCTGGGGAGGCGGGAATGGAGGGCTGAAAATCATCAAACCCTACACATGCCTCTCATGGCCAATCCTGACCTGGGGGGGGGGGGTGCTAATGATGCGGCAAGAATCAGATTAAAATGGGAAGGCATGAACGGGAGCTTTGGCTGGAAAGGCGGAGACCCCACGTTTGTTCTGCCAGGATCGGGGTCACGGCACCCACACGCCAGACTGGGGCTGACAGACAGATACAGCTAAGCTGGGGGGGCCCAAAGACCAGGCGAGGCTTGGACAAAAGGCCCAAAGGGCAGGAAACCAGATGGGGTTTGGAAGCGCCGGGTGGAAGACAGGCCCAAAGCGAATGAACGGGAAGGAAAATGGAGGTTTGGGGCGTTGGCTGTCCCCAGGAGGGGTTGGAGGGGGGCCCTGGGTTTAATAAGCACCTGTTGTCCATCTGGCCTGAGCCAAGCTAAAACAACTCTCCAGGAACAAGACGAGGCCTGGCTAAATGGGCAGCAGGCCAGAGGAAAGGTCCGGCACTCTCTATTCTAGGGGTGCTGGCGCCCCAGGTTTTAAAGGGCATCCTGTGCCCTCCTGGTTCTAACACTCCATGCCCCACGCTCCCTCCCAGCACTGGAGCACCTGCCTGCCACATCTCCAGGGTCCCTTCCCCACGGTCAGAGTTCCAGGTCTCACCAGCCAAACAAATGTCCTACTGTCTGTTCTCCTCGTCTCCCACAAGGGTCAGGAGAAAGAATTTGGGGGGGGGGGAATGGCTCGTGCTGGCCACACCGGCCTCCCCTCCCTCCTGAGGCCTGTCTGCTCTGCTGCTTCCCAAGCTCTCTTGAATGTTTGTCCCAGGACGCTTGGCCTTGCGGCTGGAGGTCAGGGTGCCCATGGTGGTGGCGGCAGGTGGGGAGGAGGAGAGCAGAGGGGGCCGAGTCAGCCTTTGGCTCATCCCTCCCAGCCCCAATGGGACAATCATCAGCAGTCAAGGCAGTCTCCTCCCCTCAGGGGTCAGAAAGCAGGGAACGGGGATTCCCCTTCCCCCTTTTCACCAGGACAAATCACTGAAGCCCCTGTGGCACACCAGAATAACCAGAAACATCAGGCATAGCGACATCTGGGCCGGGGGCTCCCTCTGTCTCCTTCAGCAACTTGAAAGACAGAACAGCGTAGAGCTGCCATCCTATTTTTAAATGCATGAGATGAAATATATGGAATTACAAATAGAACTAATTCTATGGAAATCCAGCCACGAAAACATCTATTAAAACACAACACAGGAATGGCTGAACAAGTTGTGGTATACGCTGGTGATGGAATACTATTGTGCTCAAAGGAATAATAAACTGGAGGAATCCCATGTGAACTGGAAAGACCTCCAGGAAGTGATGCAGAGCGAAAGGAGCAGAGCCAGAAGAACATTGTACACAGAGACTGATATACTATGGAAAAATTGAATGTAATGGACTTCTGTACCAGCAGCAATGCAATGACACAGGACAGCTCTGAGGGATTTATGGTAAAGATGCTACCCACATTCAGAGGAAGAACTGCAGGAGTGGAAACACAGAAGAAAAACAACTGCTTGATCACATGGGCTGATGGGGATATTATTGGGGATATAGACACTAAACAATAACTCTAGTCCAACTATTAATAATATGGAATTAGGTCTTGATCAATGATACATGTAAAACCAGATGGAATTGTGTGTTGGCTAAGGAGGGGTTAAGGGGGTTTGGGGGAAAGGGAAAAAAATATAAATATGTAACTATGAGAAAATATTCAAAATAAAAATAAAAAATAAAAAAAATAAAACACTCCACAAATCCAGAGAGCCCAGGCTGAGTCCCTGCTCCATACACACTTCCCAGCCTGGCACTGAACATCTGCAACAGCAGGGTTTAGTTTTACTTCTCATAATTCAGCTCTGTGTATTCTCTGTTCCAGCCAAAATGGGTAACTCATTGTTCCGTGAACTTCGCTTTCCATCTACTGCCCCCTCCTTCGGTCGTTGCTCTTTAGGTGTATCAGACCCCTGTCACCCAATTCGGGTTTTTTTGGCAAAGATGCTGGAGTGGTTCGGCATTTCCTTCTCTAGCCCATTTTATAGAGGAGGAAATGGAAGCCAACAAGATCATGCAGTTAGTGTCTGAGACTAGATTTGAACTCGGGCTTTTCCTGACATCTTGATGGTGCCATTGAGCTGCTGTCCCTCCCGCTCACCTCCCTCCTCCAGCTTCCTCCTCCTCCTCCATTCAGCTCAGGAGCCATCTCCTGGGCCAGTGATGGGCAAACTTTTTAAAGAGAGGCCAAAGGAAAGGAAATGCTCCTCTGTCAGTCTATTTCTAAGGCAACTCTTTCAAAGTTTCATTGTACTATATCCTACTCATTATTCGTCAGATTAGGAATAATGTCCTGTAGCTGGATAGAACATTTCAGGGGGCCACATCTGGCCCGCAGATCGTAGTTTGCCCATCGCTGTCCTAGGCCTCCAAGAATGGAAGCTCTTGGAAGGACCAGCCTGGTCCGTCTTCATCTCTGAATCACGAGTGCCGGCGCCCTGCCCTGTCCTCCTCTCCCCATCCTGGCCTGATGGGCTTCCTTCAAGTCCTGGCTAAAACTCCATGTGCCGCAGGAAGCCCTTCCTGATTGCCCCTAACTCCAGTGCCTTCCCTGGAATAAGCAAGGGATGGAGTGAGCAGATCCACCACTCTCTCCTGTCTATATGTGCCGTGTCTGTGGTTGTTTGCCTGTTCTCTACCCCACGCCGCTGAGAGCTCCTTGAGAGCAGAGATCGTCTCCTGCCTCTCTTCATGTCCTCACAGCCTCACACAAGGCTTCGTATGTAGCAGGTGCTTACTAAATGCTTCTTGCATAATATAAGTTTGTAGAGCTGAGTGGAAGTGTTGGAAAGGTCCTTATAACACAGAATGAGATGAAAACTGGGAGGGTCTAAGAACACAATGTCAGATATTGGAGGGATATTAGAACCCAGAATGTCAGAGCTGGGAGAGGTCTTAGAACAGAGAATGTCAGAGCT
>NC_058132.1:62362511-62399533 GCF_016433145.1 Gracilinanus agilis
TTTAAAAGGCAGCCCTATAACTATTACTGGGTCTTCTAATTCCCTTTCCAATTCTATTTCTTCTAATTTTTCAGAAACCCATTATCTTCCTAGAAAATATAAGATTTTAATTCAATTTGATCCAAGATCACTACCAATATTTATTATCGAAACATAAAAGGTTCACATGGTGAAGACAAAGTGTGAAAGGCGCATTGATTCTTTAAGAGTTGTTCCTTGAAATGAATCTATATCCCCTCTGTCTCATTCCAGGAGGAAGGCGTGTCCATGCTCTTAAGAGACTATTCATCCAAAGTTGGGAGGAGATGGGGAAGGAAGCAGAGTTCAGTGAAAAAAGGTCTGACCTCAATGCCAGAGGACCTGGGTGTAAATCTCTCCTCCATGAAAAGCCACCCAAACCCAGTGGACCCCAGCCTCCACCATTCCCCCTCCCCAGCCCACCACCATATTCACAGACACAAACCAAGGGGATGGGACCAAATGGAGCCCCCAGCTTCAGATCCATATTCCTGGTGCACTTTCCTCTTTGCTTGGGAGAGTTCTATTAGGGATACTCACAATCTTTTAGAGAGACAAAAAAGAGACTGAGCCAGAGAGAGGAGAAAGAAGAGGGAAGAAAGAAGGAAGAGAGACAGAGAGAGAGACAGAGGAAGAATCTCTGAGATCCTTTCTATTCTATATTCTGACACTCTCTGTTCAAGATCCCTTCTGCCTCTAATGTCCAATGTTTATTTAAGCTTCTTTCCAAATCTGTGTTTTAGGGAGCAGCTGGGTAGCTCAGTGGATTAAGAGTCAGTCCCAGAAATGGGAGGTCTGGGGTTCAAATCTGGCCTCAGACACTTCCTAGCTGGGTGACCCTAAGCAAGTCACTTCACCCCCATTGCCTAACTCTTACCACTCTTCTGCCTTGGAACCAATACACAGTACTGATTCTAAGGCGGAAGGTAAAGGTTTTAAAAAAACAAATCTGACATTCTGTGTTCTAAGGGGCCCCTCCCCAGCTCTAATACTCTGCTTTTAGGGTTCTCCCAGCTCTGACATCCTTTGTTTTAAGGACCTTCCCAGAAATCTGACATTCTGTGTTCTAAGCCCCACCCACCTCTGAAATTCTGCGTTCTAAGGGCCCCCCAGCTCTGACATACTGGGTTCTGAGGCCCCCCTCAGCTCTAACAATCTGCTTTTAGGATTCTCTCAGCTCTGATATTCTATGTTTTAAGGGTCCTCCCAGCTCTGACATCCTGTGTCCCAAAGTTTATTACAATCTTTTCTTTTCTTTTCTTTTTGTTGCCTTTACACTGGTGATAATTTTCATTCTTCAGACTTTTTAGCCCACCAGATCTGCACAGACTTCTCACCCTGGAAGACCCCTCCACCTCTCTGGCCCCTTTCTTCTAGCCAGGCAGTTCTTCCTGAAACCCTTTAGAGAAGGGCCCAGACCAGCCATGTTTATTGCTTCCACTCATCTCCCAGTTCTGCTTCATTCTCTCACACATTGCCCCACACACACAAACTCCTTTAATTCGTGTCTTTCTCCATTAGAATATATGCTCCTGGAGGAAAAGACTTGTCCTTCTTCTATTTTAATTCCCAATCTTTAGCACAGTGCTAGGCACATCCTGTTTCATAAATCCTTGCTCCTCGATGCAAGGATCCAGAGCAAGGCTGAGGGATTTATGGGAAAGAAAACCAGCCCCATTCAGAGGAAGAACTGTGGGAGGAGAAACACAGAAGAAAAACAGTTGCTTGAACACATGGGCTGATGGGGATATGATTGGGGAGGTAGATGCTAAATGATAACTCTAGTGCAACTATCAATAATGTGGAATCAGGTCTTGATCAATGACACATGTAAAACCCAGTGGAATTCTGTGTCGGCTAAGGGGGACTAGGGGAGAAGGAAAGGACATGAAATATGTACCTAGGGGAAAATATTCAAAATAAAAACTTTAAAAAAAGTTTAATTTAATTTAATTTAATTTTTTTTTTAAAATCCTTGCTCCTGTGACTTGCAGACACTGCTGGAGCAGCTTCCTTTCTGTGAGGGGAGCCCAGAGGAAACCAAATGCTCCATATTCGAGGCGTCTCATCCATGAGGCAAATACATCCATGCACACAGCTGATATGACCAGAAAACAATCCAGAGCAGAGGCTTACATGATGGAGCACCCAGAAGGCTGTCCCGGAGTAGGTAGGCATCCTGAGCACATTACCAGGCCATCATCCAAGGCGGCAGAGAAACGGCTGAGTGATTTATTGGGCCACCTCGGGCATCTGAGCTGCAGAAAGAGAGCAGACGTGATGTCGAGCACGCCTCTGTTCTGCGGTGTCTGCCTTGGCAACGACTCCGAGGTCCGGACCCTGACATGATGCTGGGAGCAGGTGGTCAGAGGAAGTCCAGCACAATTGGCACTGGCATCCGCTACCCCGTCAGAATGTGTCTGCAGAATCTCATGCCTGAAGAGCCCCGATGCCAACAGAGCCCAGCTCTCTCTTGTGGAGAGAGCCATCCCTCCGCGTTGGCGTGTCCCCCTGAAATTTCAAAGCATCTGAGGGGCCCTCGTACCTGGTAACAAGGATATCCAAGCCTTTAGCAGTGGCCCAGGGACATCCGATGTGATGGATAAGAAAGTACCCTCGCCTGGGATCTCGTTCCATCTCGGACACGACTTAGCTTCCTGATCTTGAGACCAACCCATTCATTCCTTTGCTGGGCTTCAGTTTCCTTACTTGTAAAATAAGGATGATGGAGAGGCAGCTGGGTGGTTCAGGGGATACTGAGTCAGGCCTTGAGATGGGTTCAAATGGTGGCCTCAGAGACTCCCTGGGCAAGTAACAATGGGTTAATGCCACTGCCTAGCCCTTGCCCCTCTTCTGCCTTAGAACCAATGCTTAGTATTAATTCTAAGACAAAAAACCACTGAGCCAGATAATTGTTATGACCTCTCACAGCTGTGATACTCTAATATCCAATTTCTTAACACAATTTTTGAAGGCTCCAGGCTTGTCCCCTTTTCATTCAACAAATGAATAGTTAGTGCCTGCCATTTTGGAAAGCTCTGTCCTGAGTTACGTGATGATTAAAAGAGAAAGGAGGAAGGCGATGCAGTATTCGTCCTCTCAAAACTCTTAGCCTCACTAGGGAGACCAGGTCCATGGGCAAGAAACAGCTACAGAACAATTCTTACAGCTATTCCCTTCATTCTTAGGATTTTAAGATATTGCTGGAAAGGTCCCACAAGAACTTGGGATTTTTGAGCTGGAAGTAGCCTTAGATCATAGAATATCAGAGTTGGAAAAAGTCTTCAGATCTAGAATATTAGAACATAGATCATCAAGCTGGAAAGAACTTTCAAATCTAGGATTTTAGAATATAGAATGTCAGAAATAAAACCATAGAACATAGAAGGTCAGAGGTGGGAGGGACCTTAGAATACAGAATGTCAGAGCTAAGAGAGAAAAATTAGAACATAGAATGTTGCATCTGAAAAGAACCCTGGAAGAACAAGATATCAAGAATATCAAGGGAAATAATGAAAAAAAAGTGAACATGAGGGCCTAGCAGTATCAGATCTTACACTGCACTATAAAGCAGTGGCCATCAAAACAATATGATACTGGTTAAGAGACAGAAGGGAGGATCAGTGGAATAGACTAGGGGTAAATGACCTCAGCAAGATAGTGTGCAATAAACCCAAAGACCCCAGTTTTTTGGACAAGAACTGGCTATTTGACAAAAACTGCTGGGAAAATTGGAAAACAGTATGGGAAAAATTAGATTTAGATCAACATCTTACACCCTTTACCAGGATAAATTCAAATTGGGCAAATGATTTAAATATAAAGAATGAAATCATAAACAAATTAGGTGAACATAGAATAGTATACCTGTCAGATCTGTGGGGAAGGAAGGAATTTAAGACCAAGCAAGAGATAGAGAACATTACAAAATGTAAAATGAATGACTTTGATTATATCAAATTAAAAAGGTTTTGTACAGACAAAACCAATGCAACCAAAATTAGAAGGAAAGCAACAAACTGGAAGAACATTTTTATAACAAAACTCTCTGATAAAGGTTTAATTTCCCAAATATATAAGGAACTAAGTCAAATTTACAAAAAAATCAAGCCATTCCCCAATTGACAAATGGTCAAGGGACATGAATAGGCAGTTTTTTCATGATGAAATCAAAACTATCAATAAGTACATGAAAAAGTATTCTAAATCCCTCCTGATTAGAGAAATGCAGATTAAAATAGCTCTGATGTACTACCTTACACCTAGCAGACTGGTCAATAAGGCAGAAAGGAAATTGATAAATGTTGGAGGGGATGTGGCAAAATTGGGACACTAATATATTGCTGGTAGAGTTGTGAATGGGTCCAAACATTCTGGAGGACAATTTGGAATCTTGCGCAAAGAGCTTTAAATGAATGCCTGCCCTTTGATGCAGCCATACCACTGCTGGGTTTGTACCCCAAAGAGATAAGGAAAAAGACTCATACAAAAATAGTTATAGCTGTGCTCTTTGTGGTGGCAAAAAATTGGAAAATGAGGGTATGCCCTTCAATTGGGAAATGACTAAACAAATTGTGGTATCAGTTGGTGATTTTGTGCTCAAAGGAATAATGAACTGGAGGGATTCCATGTGAACTGGAATGACCTCTAGGAATTGATGCAGAGTGAAAGTAGCAGAACCAGAAGAACTTTGTACCCAGAGATGGATACACTGTGGCACAATTGAATGTAATGGACTTCTCTACTTGCAGCAATGCAATGATCCAGGACAATCCAAAGGAACTTATGAGAAAGAACACTATTCACATCCAGAGAAAGAACTGTGGAACCCAGAAACGCAAAAGAAAGACATGATCGGTGTTAAAAGATCACTCTACTGCAAATATGAATAACATGGAAATAGATTTTGAACAAGGATACATGTATAACCCAGTGGAATTGCTCGTCAGCTCTGGGACAGGGGAGGGCAGGAGGGAGGAATCATGAATCATGGAACCATGGAAAAACATTCTAAATTTTTAAAAATGTAAAAAATAAAAATAAAAAAGATATTAAGTGTCAGAGTTGGGATTTGAACTTGGGTCCTCTAATTCCAAGTTTCCTGTTCTCTCCACCATAATCACAATGTAAACTCTAGCTCTTCTGAAAGACCACATCTAGCCTCAGAAGGCCTAAGACCTCACATGCAGTCTGCTACTAGCTTTAGCGCCCACCCATGCTGGGTATCAGCCTCCCAGATGTTCTTGCTATCCCAGGCAGTGGCCCAGTGTCCTTCCCAGAACCCAGTCAAGTGGGCAATGCCAAAAGAGTTTGCCAGCAAAGAATAGCTTCTCTGTGGGAATCTGGCCTCCTTCCTTTTCCTCATCTGTCAGAACAATTTCAGAAAGGCCCCGATGACCAGAAGGCCTAGCTTTCTGGCTCAAAGACCTGGGGTCTGTAGCCCAGGGCTATCCTTTGGGGCCAAGTGGGAACCAACAATGGAAACCTGGTCCAGATGTGGGGGGAAAGGACATAGTAGCCTCCTGTCCTTTACAGGATAAGCTTAGGCTCTCAGGCTGAACTGAAACCCCACAGCAGCTGCACTGGCCTCCATGACCCCAGACGGGCAGAGACCATTCTATAATCTGGCCTCATCAACTGTCTCAGCTCAGAGAGGACCTTAGCTAGAGGAACTGCTTCAACACTCCAACCTCCCACTGCAGAACTCCAGCCAAACTCAATAAATTGAACTCACCACGCTCAAATCCCACTTGGGTGATTCTCGACTTCTGCAATGCAAAGCCATGCCCCAATGTCAAAATACAGAAAGTGCAGCAGCAATGACCAGAAACTATTGCTCCTCCTCCCCAGGGGCCATCTACCTAACTCCTGGCGCTCTCTACATGTCACCTAGTCCTTAAGTGGCTTCGAAATCTTGAGGTGGCCTGAAACATGCTTCACTTACCTCGGTCAAGTTTCACACACACACCTGCCCTGCCTCAACTTACCCCAGATTCAAAAATACATAATTATACCTCTTCTGGAAAACCCTCCTCACCATCCCTCAAACCCCTGTCTCCAAATAGTGACCTTCTATTCATCTTTCTTTTTCTTTCTTTCTTTTTTTTTTTTTTAACCTTACTTTCTGTCTTGGGAACAACTCTGAGACAGAAGGGCAAGGGCCTAGGCAAATGGGGGTAAGTGCCTTGTCCACAGCCACACATCTAAGAAGTATCTGGGGTCAGATTTGAATCCAGGTCCTCCATACTCCAAGCTGGCACTCTATCCACTGTGCCACCTAGTTGCCCCTTCTATTCATCTTTCAAGGCTCAGTTTAAAAGCATCCTCCTTCTTCCTAAAGCCTCCTTTGATGCTTTGCCCCACCTTCTTCTCTCCAAACTAGGAATGAACATTCTCTCCTCTAATCCCAAATACCGACATCCTTCTTACATTCTACTTATCTTTGCTCATGTCTCACTTTTCCCACTAAACTATAATTTTTTATTCTTCGTTTATCTTTCTATTACACCAGGACTCAGTAGTCAGAAGACCTAGGTTCAAATCCAGATCCTGCCACTGATTCACCAGATGACCCTGGGCAAGTCATTAGCCTTTCCCAGGTCTTAATAAAATGAGGAGGCTGGATTAGATGACCAGAAAGGTGACCTGCAGCTCTGAATTACGAGGTTCTGTGCTCCAAGAGAGAGAATCTATGACTCTCTTTGGGTAGAAGGCTGAATCTGGAAGGACTGGGGGCAAATGGAAAAAGAAATCACACATCCCTTCTAAATGAGCTGCTCACTAGCCCAGGCTCTGGGAAGGCATTCTCAGAGGGTCTGACTAAGGAAGGCTCTCTGGGGACACCATGGTGGATGCTCTCCTAGGTTAGCTCCACCTGAAATCAAATAACTGCTCACATCTGTACGGTACCTAGAAAGGATACTGGACTAGACTCGGGGTGGGGAGGCAGTGCCATCCTGGAAAGAACCTTCTGAAAAGCATGTGACTTTGAAGTCAGACCAGAGTTCAAATCCTGTCTCTGCCACACATTTATTTGACCTTAGTAAGTTGTTTGACCTTGGGTCTCAGTTTCCTTATTTGTCAAATGGACTAGATGATCTCTAAGGCTCCTCTTAGCTCTAGATTTTAGTCCAATGATCTTTCCCATCCATCATTGAGCCTTACAACAGCTTTTTGAGGTAGGAAAATTCCCGTTTTACAGATGAGAAAACCAAAGTCCAGAAAAAGGTCTTCTAGCTAGAGAGCAGTAGGATTGGGATGAAGAAGCCAGGCTCCTTGGCTTTCAAGCCAGGGTTCTTCTCACTCTACCAGGACTGACTGCTGCCCACTCTGTAGTCCCACCTGCAGACATGCTCCTACTCTTCCTCCTAGCCCTCCTCACTCAGCAGAGGGGTACCCTCACCCAGAGACCAGCCCAATCTTCTTAGCTAAGATCTGGAGAGAAGCGGGAGGGGAGAGGGGGGAGGCAGCCCCACCCCAGCCTCAGCCTCCCACTGCTGACCCCAAAATAGCCCTGGCCTTTGGGTTGGGAGATCAGATTGCAGACTCCAATCTAACTTGTTGCCCAGATGAAGTCCCTGGCAGACGTCTGTGAAGGAGCTTCCGTGCCCCCCTCCTCTGCCTACACCTGCTACCCCTTTCACACGTCAGCGCCTTTGCAGTCCAGTCTTCAATCACTGTCTCTGTTGGGCTACCATCTTGGGAGGGAGGGGGGTGCTACAGAGAGAAGAGATAGAAATCCGCTTTAGGAGGGAATGAACTCTGGCACTGGAGTGAAGAGGCCCTGGGTTCAAATCCCACCTCTGATATTTTTTAGCTTTTGGATCTGAGGCAGGTCCCTTAACTCCCTAGTTTTTCGTTCCTTGTCTATGAAATAAGGAGACTGGACTGGATAATCATGGAGGCTTCTTCCTGCTCTAAATCCTAGATCTTTTTTTGCCAAGGGTCCTTCTACCTTTAGCTCCTATGATCCTATGGTTTAAAGACCATTGCTCTCAATGAGAGGGGATAGCATAGAAGACCTGGTCAAGCTTCAGCTTGACATTTTATTATGTCAGGGCTAAGAGGGGTTCTTAGAACACAGAATGTCAGAGCTTAGAGAGGCCTTGGAAGCCAGAATATTAGAGCTGGGGAGGACCTTAGAACCCAGAATGTCAGAGCTGGGAGAGACCTTAGAACAGAGAATGTCAGAGCTGGGAGAGACCTTAGAATACTGAGCATATCAGAGTGGGAAGGGACCTAAGAACACAGAATGTTAGAACTGGGAGGGAACTTAGAACAGAGAATGTCAGAGCTGGGAGAGACCTTAGAACACAGAATGTCAGAGCTGGGAGAGACCTTAGAACACAGAATGTCAGAGCTGGGAGAGACCTTAGAACACAGAATGTTAGAACTGGGAGGGAACTTAGAACAGAGAATGTCAGAGCTGGGAGAGACCTTAGAACACAGAATGTCAGAGTTGAGAGAGGTCTTAGAACCAAGAATATCAGAGCTGGGGAGGATCTTAGAACCCAGAATGTCAGAGTTGGAGAATGTTAGAGCTGAGAGAGACCTTAGAACCCAGGATGTCAGAGCTTAGAGAGGTCTTAGAACCAAGAATATCAGACCTGGGGAGGACTTTAGAACTCAGAATGTCATAGCTTTGAGGGGTATTAGAACAAAGAGAACATATTGTTGGGAAGGTCCTAGGAAGTCAAAGCTGAGAGGGTCCTTAGAACAGAGAATGTCAGAGCTGGGAGAGACCTTAAAATACACAGTGTCAGAGCTGGGAGAAACTCTAGAGACCCCCTAGAGACCCCCACCACTTTACATTGAAGTTCTGAAAAGCTCAGTGACTTGCTCTGAGTATAGCAGAACCAGAATTTCACTCACGGTCCTCTGACCCCAAATCCCTTCCCTTCTCTTCTAACTATCCCACCTATCCTTTCCACTCATCTCCCTCTCTCTCTCCCTACCTCCTCTGGGCTTCCCCTCCTCCTCCTCCTCCTCCTTCTCCTCCTCCTTCTCCTCTATTCTGGGACCTAAAGAGGCAGAACTGGTTACAGTTACAGGGGGACCACACTGCAGCCCCAGCCCCCCTGCTGCCACTCTGCCTGCACTGCTAAAGCCCCTCCCCGGCTGAAGCCAACAAAAGCCCCCCTTGTGGCCTAGCTGGGGCCTGCTAATTAAAAAGGAAACTTTAGAAAGGGCCATTCTGTCTGCTACTCACTCTGAGAGCCAAATCCCTGGCTTCGGAGTGGGACCAGCGGCCGGTGCTCCTCCCAGCTGGACACACCGGCCCTTTGTGAGTTGGGTCAGGGCCACCCTCTGGCCAGCATGGGAGCCCTCAGAGGTCAGGGGCCCCAGAGAGCCCAGGCCACTCCATATATAGGTAGGGCACCGCCCTGGGGAGGTAGGCCTGGCAATCCTAGTGAACAAAGACTTACCACAGACTATCAGAGGAACTCTATGGAAAGGATAAGATCATGATTCAAATGCCCAGCTCTTCATAAAAATCTAGGTGGCCTTAGACAAGTCACTTCCCATCCTCTCCTTGGAACCCATCTTCTTCACCTTTATTAAATTGGATTCAACAAGCACTTATGAAGCCCCTAGTTTGCCCGAGGGAGGTTCCAGGGACAGAAGGACAAAAGACCCCAAACGATTTCTGCTCACAAAGGGCTCACATTCATTAGGAGAGACAACCCTGTGGACATATGGAAGTATAGGGATCTGGGGCCAGGTCCTGGGATCTTGCTGCTAGAGGGAATTCCTAGTTGAGCAAACTTCCAGTACCAGTTCAGGTAAGTCATTACATTCTCAGCAATCTATGCTCTTAAACATCTCTTTTCTAGAGCACCCAGAAGTTAAAAGACTTGCCTAGGGTCTCGCAACCCACTTGTGTCAGAGGCTCTTTGAAACCTCCGTCTTCTTGATTTTTTAGGCCATTCTGCGCTTTCCCTCTGTCCCATGAAGATGGATCAAGTACTCTCTGGATGTCTATCTCAGAGTCCAGCTACTTCTCAGGGTCCTTCTGAGAGCCCCTGAGGGGTTTGGGACATTTCCTCTCTAATGCTACCAGCTCAAGCCTCCTGTCGAGTCATATCATCCCTCACATTCTTAGCCAACAGTCATTAGCTCCCAGCTCCATTCAACCAAGGAATTTTTTTTTTATTTTATTTTTTTTTATTTTAAACCCTTAACTTCTGTGTATTGACTTATAGGTGGAAGAGTGGTAAGGATAGGCAATGAGGGTCAAGTGACTTGCCCAGGGTCACACAGCTGGGAAGTGTCTGAGGCCGGGTTTGAACCTAGGACCTCCTGTCTCTAGGCCTGACTCTCACTCCACTGAGCTACCCAGCTGCCCCGGGAATTTTTACTTTGAAGATACAGCAGCAACAAACACAAACATTTCCCCCACCTCTTAGTGCACACTCTCAGCCTCTGAAGAGAGCACCCTAAAACTCAGCACAGTTTTTAGGTAGCAGGAGTCCTACTGGGTTCATGTCCAGAAATGGCCAAAATCTGGAGTGAGGCCCTCTTCTCAACTCTATCTAGGCTGGGTTCTGACGATTACATGCTGTTCCTCTGGGCATTGATGGTGAAATGGCTGCAAAATCCAGGAACTCAACTCCCCCCAGATGCCTAGCTTGCTTCCTTTCTCTCTCTCTTTCTCTCTCTCTCTCTCTCTCTCTCTCTCCTTCTCTCCCTGTCTCTGTCTCTATTTGTCTCTTTCTCTCCCTTTCTTTCTCTCTCTCTCTCTTCCTCCCTCTCTCCCTGTCTCTGTCTCTGTCTGTCTCCTTCTCCTTCTCCTTCTCCTTCTCCTTCTCTCTCTCTCTCTCTCTCTCTCTCTCTCTCTCTCTCTCTCTCTCTCTCTCTCTCCCTCCCTCCCTCCCTCCTTCTCTCCCTGTCTCTGTCTCTGTCTGTCTGTCTGTCTCCCTCCTTCTCTCCCTGTCTTTGTCTCTCTTTCTTTCCCTTTCTCTCTCTTCTCTCTCTCTGTCTGTCTCTCTCTCTCCCCTCCCTCCCTCCCTCTCTCTTTCTCTCACATATGACCTTTTGAAACTCGCAAGGCCACAACTTCTAATTTTCCCACCTTAAACACAAAAACAAATGCCAAGACAAAGATGGAGGCTTGTTTTCACAGAGCCATGTGTTGTTCTCAGAGAGAGCCCCATGACTTTCCCCTTTACAGAATTCTCTCATTAGACTAGCAACAATAAAGGGGTTAAACGAGGAGCAGAGGTCCACCAGGAGAGAGAGGAGACCCTTCAAAGGAACCTACATACATAGTTTCTGGTTCCGTAGCTACAGTCAATCAAAGAGACTGTGCCATTCACTTACCAGCAGACCAGAGCCTGTTACGGAATGTCTCTGCAAGTTCCAAAGTCTCCCTAAGGCACTTCCATTACTAGCATCTCAACTCTTCCCAAAACCAGGCTCCCCAGCCTCATCCACATAGGGAATTGCACCCACTAAATATGTTAATACACCCTACACATGGGTTAGTTCCTCACCTCTTACATAAGTATATTAAAAATATAGAATTAATCCAAAGCAATCTCTAAAGAGGGGAAGAGAGAGACTTGGCCTAAATCAGAGGAGTCAAACAACAAGTCGGGATCAGACCAAAATGTAAATGGACACTATTAAACAAAATAAATAAAAATGCAATAGAACACAGAGAATATTGATATGTGGTTTTCTAAGTCACTATGTAGCCCACAAGATTCTTATATATGGAGGAGTGGCTTCATTTTCTACTTGATTTTGACCCCATGGGACTTGATGATAACTACCCAGCTCTAAATTTTCATAATTGTATATATATATATATATGTATATATATACATATATAATATACATATATATCTCTTTAGATATACTCTAAATTTATATGTATTTTTATTTATTATATATGTGATCCTATGGAACCATTTGCCTTCTTTGAAACCCAATTTCCTTTTTTGTAGAATGAAGCCATCTGACTATATCAAACTTGTATTATTATCTTGCTCTGAGGAATCACTGCACATCATAGAAGACTTAGGGATGCTGATTGACAGTGTAAGTTCCATCCAAATTGAAGTAAATTCAACAGAAATGAGCCACACTCTAAAGTGTCCTGGCAGACCTTGGAGAATCACTGGATTCATAAGTTGAGGGCAATCAACAGGCCTCAGACCTATCAGTGAGTTAGGAAAGTGTCTAACCTAGGACTTCCTCTGGTGGAACAATTTGTTCTGGTAGCCATGAAGAGGCTGAAACAGATACTGCTGAGCACCTAGAGCTTGGTTGGGCATGGAGCCACAGACATCCACTGCATCCTGGACCATCACCAGTCATCTTTACTTTTGTCTTGCCACTGGACTTTGATGACTCTGGAACAGATAGTGAAGTTGATAACTTTGTGCAACTCTGCCTCACTCCAATCCAATTCACATTGCAAATTAAGGCATCACCCTGTCACGTCATTGGTCCTCTTTGAAAACAAAAGAGAAATAAAATGTTCTCTAAGGATTCTTCCAGCTCTAAAATGTTATGATCTCCAGTCACAGAATCATGTTATCTTGGGATCACAGAACCTCAGAGAGGAAGTGACTTGGCCTCAAAGGGTCACACATTTAGAACTAGAAGGAAAATCAATCCCCTCGATTTATAGATGGAGGAAACTAAGGCTAAATGATTTACTCAAAACCACTTACAGGTAGCAAATAGGATGAAGAAGCCATCCAGTCTAGCCTATCTATATTTTCCCATGAATCCCTTCTACAATCTATCAGATGGCCATTGTTCCTTCTCTTAAAGACTTCCAGGGATGGGGAACCCATTCCATATCTTCATTTGGGGATTATCTCCAGTCATTAGGAAGAGAATCATAGGGTCACAAAATCAAAAAAAACTGTTCCTTACCTTCAGCATATATTTGCCTCTTTATATCTTCTATTCTTCTGCCTAGTCCTGCCCCCAAGTCCAACAACTCTAATCTCTCTTCTATATGACAGAACCTTCTAACATATAAAGACGGCTATCATAGCACCCTTGTGTCTTCTCTTCTCAGGGCTGAGCATCTCCGGTTTCTTCAAATAATTCTCGATGGCACAGACTCAAGGCCCTTCATCATCCTGCTTACTTTCCTCTGGCCTTTCTCCAACTTATCAACATCCTTCCTAAAACATGGTGCCCAGAACTGAAACCTTTAGTACAAAGGTGAAAGCTCAGAAATGGATTGGACCTTCTAGGTCAAAATCATCTGACTCCTTCCCAGACAAAGATCTAGCCTCTGCCTAGATATCTCCAGTGACAAAGAACCTACAATCTCCTTGAGCAAGCTCTCTTAAGGATCAGAAATTTGACTTCATTACCTTTCTCCCCCAACCTGTTCTTCTTTCTGGCCTCACTATTTCTATCTCTCCTATTGGTAAATCTTAGAGTTTTCTTTGATATTTTTCCTTCTCTCTTAACTCTTGTATCCATTCAGATACTAAGTCTCATGGGTTTCAATTTTCATTGACTCTAAAACAACCCAATCCAACAATCATTTATTGATCGCCAAGTGTGTGCCAGAAAAGTAGTGTGTCATGGTGGATAGAGAGCTGACCTTGAAGTCAGGAAAACTTGGATTCAAATCCTCCCATTTCTACAATTCTGAAGGACTTAGGAGAAAGAACACTATCCACATCCAGAGAAAGAACTGTGGGAGTAGAAACACAGAAGAAAGACAACTGCTCAACCACATGGTTTGATGGGGATATGATTGGGGATGTAGACTCTAAACGATCACCCTAATGTTAATATTAATAATATGGAAATAGGTCTTGATCAATGACACATGTAAAACCCAGTGGAATTTCATGTTGGCTATGAGAGGGGGGTGGGAGGAGGGGAGGGAAAGAACATGAATCATGGAACCATGGGAAAATATTCTTAATTAATTAAATAAATAAAGATTTTAAAATTTAAAAAAATCTTCCCATTTTTTCTTTCTTTCTTTTTTTTTAAACCCTTAACTTCTGTGTTTAGCTCCTAGGTGGAAGAGTGGTAAAGGTGGGCAATGGAGATCAAGTGACTTGCCCAGGGTCACACAGCTGGCTGGATTTGAACCTAGGACCTCCCATTCTCTAGGCCTGGCTCTCAATCCACTGAGCTACCCAGCTGCCCCCCTCCCATTTTTGAAACATTCTGGCTACATGATCCTGGGCAAGTCATTTCATCTCTCAGCGATCCCAGACAGCTTTAAGTCTCTAAACTCTAGCCTTGGGTCCACATTTTCCCTCTGACATCTGGAAACAAATACAAAATCCTCTGTTTGGCATTCAAAGTCAATAAACATTTTTAAGTGCCTACTGTGTGCCTCCAAGGATACCAATTCAAACACAAAGAAAATTGTGGAGGATGCTACGTTTCCTCTGCTCCTGAGTCAGAGCCCACCTGCAGGGCTCAGGTCCTTCAGCCCCATGAATGAGAAGGCCAGACAGGCCAGACCAGGAGTCTGCTCTCCACCCCCCTCTTGGCCTTGGCAGAGAGGGGGAAGGGCTGAGCCCCCTGTCCACACTGGGAGGTACTGCCTGGGCCTACACCCCTCAGAGCCTGTCCACCCGCCAGCCAGCCAGGCCTCCTCAGGGATTAGGGCGGATAATGCCCCTTGTAAGAACAAGGGATTGTTGGGCCGGAGAGCAGGAGGGTGGGGGCCAAGGGGCCAGTTTGGGTTTCTCCTGAAGGTGAAAGCTGAGACCCTTGTAATGGGCCCCCCCTTTCCCTCCAGCCAGGCACTAATCCCTGCAATTCTCACCGAGGGCCCAATGACACAGGCCCTTCATGCAGTGGAGGAGATTCCAGTGATTAATTAATTCAGGATTTACAGGGAGGCAGGAGGCCATCCCTCCCCCAGAGGGCAGGAACCTGAGCAGGGCTCCTGGATTCCTGATGACAGCCACCCCCTCCCCAACACGCCGAGGCGGGTGACATTTAGGGACTCTGGAGAGGAAGGGAGAGAGGCAGGGCTCGTCCCCTTGTGCCTCCAGGGCACTCCAGAAGCTTGCCCCCATGTCCCGGGCTGATCTGACACCCAGACAGAGTAGTTAGCCCTTAGAAAGGGGCTTCAGAGACGTCTGACGGGTCTCTCAGTCCCGCCACACACAGGTGCCGTAGAACCCGAGATACAACTGTTCGAGACAATTGGGAGCACCAGGAAGATGTGGGTTCAAATCCCTCCTCAGACACTTCCAAGTTAGTGTTGCTGAGCAAGTCACTTTAATTTCCTTGTGCCTCAGTTTCCTCATCTGTAAAATGAGAGGATTGAGCCCAATGGTCTTTGAGATCCTTTTCAGCTCTAATTCTGTGGTCCCACAAGTGCCTGACTTGGAACAAAGAGAAGACTTGTGTTTGATTGAAACTCCTATCAGCTGTGTTCTGGGACACAATTTCCTCCTCTGTAAAAAGAGGGGATGGGACTTGAATGTCTCTACGGTTGCTTTCCAGCTCTAGATCTCTTTTCTCATGTGTGGAACTTGGAGTGAAGAGAAACTCTGGCTTAGACTCACACAAGCTGTGTGACTTTGGGCAAGTCACTTAACCTCTATTTGACTCAGTTTCCTCATATGGACAGTAATAACCAGAGTTTCCACTCCCAGGGCCTTTATGAGACACAAATGAGACTGTGGTAGGAAAAGCTTTAAAAAACAAACCTAAATGTTGACTAGAGGACTAGTATGTCATTATGGATAGGAAGCCAGCTTTAGAGTTGGAAAGTCCTAGGTTCAAGGTCTGCCTTTGACACATAATAGTTGACTTTGACCAAATCAGTGAACCAGACAGCTCTCTAAAACTGTAGTTTTGGGGGTAGCTGGGTAGTTCAGTGGATGGAGAGCCAGGCCTAGAGAATGGGAGGTCCTAGGTTCAATCTGGCCTCAGACACTTCCTAGCTGGGTGACCCTGGGCAAGTCACTTAACCCTCATTGCCTAGCCCTTACCACTCTTCTACCTTGGAACCAATACACAGTATTGACTCCAAGATGGAAGGTGAGGTTTTAAAAAAATAAAACTATAGTTTTAGATGAATTATGGGCCAGAAGACTAGTTGGACTTCTCCTAAAGGTAGAGGTCAGATGAATTATACCCTAATATAAATGAACTCAAAATCTATATCAGAGGAGAGAATTTCAATACTAGGAGTTACTTACACACCAGGGTCTGCTGATAAACATATTTAACAATTGACTCTCTCTACAAGAAAATGCATACAGGACACACCTTTAAGTGTAATCTGCATCATTCGCATTTCCTTCATCATTTTCTTAAGTCCAGATAATCAACAAAATTATAAATGAAACTCTGATTTCTATCATCTGCTGATTTCCAGGGCGTAAACTCTCATCATGAAAATTTAACAATCAGCTTTAGCTGATCTAAACGGTCTCCAGTACACATCCTGCACACATATGAAATCACAGGTCCAGACCTCTCATCCTTCAAAAACAAAATCTGTCAGATATTTTTACTTTCTTCCCCCTGAAATCAAAAATGCCCCCAGGAAGTGAGGGAAGAAGGTAAGACATAACTCACAAAGTTCTAGCAGGTTTTCATTGGTGGAGCCTTAAAAATATGGAATGTTATATGTAGCAGCCACAGTTAGGGAAGACAATGACAAAGTGCAGACAGTTTAGGACAGAGAATGTCCTAAGAGGACCCAAAGGAGGGTGGCCAGGACAGGGAAGATCTGAAGACCATTCGCTCTGCAGATTAGGTGAAGGAACTGGGAATGTTTATCATAAGGAAGAGAAGGCAGGTGGGACATGAAATCTGTCTTCAAGTGTTTGAGGGACTGTTGTGTGGAAGAAGGATTAGACTTGTTCCATTTGGCCCCAGAGGGAAGAACCAGCAGCGATGGGGGGAAAGTGCTCATTGAGGTCTAATGTCAAGAACAGCTTTCTAAAAATGAGAGCTGTCCACAAGAGGAAGAGGCAGGGCCCCCAAGGAGTTCAGGCTTCCCCCTCCCTGAAGGTCTTTTATGGAAGGCCACTTTCTTGTGGGGGATGGAGGGTTGCAAAAGGGATCCCCATGGAATGGAGGGTAGACTAGAAAGCCACAGAGGCTCCTTCCCACCCTAAGACCTTTGGGATCATCTTTGGGATCATCTCATCCAATCTCCTGAGGTTACAAAGAAACTGAGACCTAGAACAGGAAAGTGAGTTGTTCAGGGTCGTAAGCCAGATTTAAACCAAGATGATTCTGGCTCCAGATCTTGGGTTTTGTCCATTAAGAAAGCTGGAAAGGCCAAGAGAGGTTTAGAACATAGAACATCAGAACTGGGAGGGACCTTAAAATATGGAATTTCACAGTTGGAAGGGGCCTCAGAACACAGAATGGCAGAACTTGGAGGGCCCTTAGAACACAGAATGTGAGCGCTAGAAAGAAACCTTAGAACAGAGAATGTCAGAGCTGGGAGAGACCTTAGAACAGAGAATGTCAGAGCTGAGAAGGGCCTTAGAACAGAGAATGTCAGAGTTGGGAGGAACCTTAGAACACAGAATTTCAAAACTGGAAGAAACCTTAGAACAGAGAATGTCAGAGCTGGGGGAGACCTTAGAACAGAGAATGTCAGAGCTGGGAGAGACCTTAGAACCGAGAATGTCAGAGCTNCTTAGAACAGAGAATGTCAGAGCTGGGAGAGACCTTAGAACCGAGAATGTCAGAGCTGGGAGAGACCTTAGAACAGAGAATGTCAGAGCTGGGAGAGACCTTAGAACAGAGAATGTCAGAGCTGGGAGAGATCTTAGAACAGAGAATGTCAGAGCTGGGAGAGATCTTAGTGTAGAGAATATCAGAAATGGAAGTGCCTTTAGAACAAAGTGTCAGAGCTAAGAAAGGCTCTTAGAACTCAGAATGTCAAAGTTGGAAAGGGCCTTAGAGATCACTAAATTCCATTCCTTTATTTAACAGAGAAATAAACAGAGGAATAGACAAACAGAATGGTTTGTCCAAGTCACACAGAAATGACACATTCAAAGCGTAAATCAAGAACTGATGTGAAAGAAACAGATGGTACTCCAGGAGGAAAAGAATGAGGGAGATCATTAAGAGACCTATGGGAAGATAGGTGTGGCCTTGGCATTGCTTCTTCCTTCCCCTCCTGTTTCTTCTCCTCCTCCTGTTCCTTGAACAGCCTCAGTCCTGGCCCTCTGGTACAGCCTCCGTCCTAATTAGTTCCTGTTTATCTAATTGTCCTCCCATGAGTCTTCCCATAGCTTTGCCATTTGAATGGAAGGTTAGGGGTTAAAACTATCAAGAAATGAGGCAAGAGAGATGAACCTTATCCAGGTTCTGCAGAAGAGGGGAGGGGAAGCAAAGAGAAAAAGGAAATGAGGATTTGCCCCTATTCTGGAAAAGGAGAAGACAAGTGGAGGTGGGGCCGACTGAAAAGGGCAGCTAGCAGAGCAGGAAAGCCTCAGATCATTCTAATTCTGGACCTGAGAAATAGAGACCTTCCACAGGACATCCCCAAAGCCCCTATTCCAGACTCATCCATAGGCATTCAAGGAGAGTAGGTTAGGCACAGGAGCTGAGGGTAGGGGTATTTTCATCATTTTTTCCTTCTCTCCTTTCTGCTCATCTTCTCTAGAGTAGTGAACTGAGTACTCTAGAATAGAGTACTGAGAGTGTCTGAAGTCCTGGGTTCTGTGCATATCACTTGCCCTTCTGGGCCTGTTTCTAGGGAAGGATCTTTGAAATTTACTATTCCATGTTCAAAGGTCCTTCAGGATTTAATAATTCTATATTCTCAAGGGTCCCTCCAAGCTCCAACATTCTGATTTAAATTCCCTGTTCTGACATTCTGTGTTCTAAGGTTCCTTCTAGCTCTAACATTCTGGGTTCTCAGCTCTGATGTTTTGTTTTCTAAGTTCCTCCCAATTCTGACATTCTACAATTTTATGATTCTATTATTCTTTTTGGCCTTTCCTCTTTTCTCCTTCCTGATCCCCTTTTCTCTCTTCATCTCTCTGTTTTTCTTGCTTTTTCTCCTTCCCTTGCTCTGAAGCTTCTTTTCTGTCTCCTCTTTTCTTCCTCCTTCTTCTTCCTCACTGCTTTCAGCTGATCCTTAACCCATGTCTTCCTTGTCCTCCTCTTCCTGCTTTTCCTCCTTTTCTCTTTCCCTTGCTCCAAACTAGGTTTGATAGTGGGAGGAATGGCCTAGGTTGATGTTCATGAAGCAGGTCAGGACAGGCTGGTTCACTCCAGGACTGGGACCTCCCCTGAACCTAGCCCACACATCTGCTACCCAGCCCCAAGTTGGGTGCCAAGTCTGCTTATTCATACTGCTAACTCTGTCCCCTTGAGCCTATCATCAGGGCACTGAAACTACCTGAAACTGAACTCTCTAAAGAGGATTTATAGGGATAGCTAAGTGGCTTAGTGGATAGAGAGCCAGGCCTGGAGACAAGAAGATCTGGGTTCAAATCTGATTTCTGATACTCCCTAGCTGTGTGACCTTGGGCAAGTCAATTAACCCCCATTGCCTAGACCAGTGATGACAAACCTTTTAGAGACTGAGTGCTCAAACTGAAGCCCTCACACTGCATGTGAGTCCCCCACCTTACCCCAGACAGGGGATGGAGGAAACACTCCAATTGATCTGCCAGGCTGAGGGGCAGGTAATGAGAGAAATGTCCTCAGGCATGCATGGAAAGAAAGAGGGGAGCAGCCTCTTCTGGCACACGTGCCATAGGTTTGCCAACACAGGTCCAGACCTTACCACTCTTCTGCCTTGGAACCAATATTTAGTATTGATTCTAAAACAGATAGTAAGGGATTTTTAAAAAATCATTGAGTGCCTACTATGTGCCAGACACTAGGCTAAGCACTGGGCAATAACTTTCTCAGTTATTTCACAAGGCAATCGTGAGATAAAAAAATGATATGAGACAAATAATGACGTAAAATAAATAATTTTTATTTAAAAAATAAATAATATATAATAATAAACAATATAAAATAAATAAAAAAGATAAGATGCAACTCAAATTTGTAGACCTTAGAACACAATGTCAATGTGAACTCTTGCTATTTATTATAAAGTAGGAAGATTCACACAAAGTGAAGAGATGAGGAGGAAAGGGAATAAGCAAGTATATAACACCTACTGCATACCAGTCATCATGCTAAGTACTTTACAAAATTATCTCATTTGATCCTCACAACAACCCTAGGATATGGGTATTATTATTTTTTTATAATAAAGGAAGCTAAGGCAGACAGAGATTAAATGACTTGCCCAGAGTCACACAGCTTGTAAGTGTCCAGTACCAGATTTGAACTCAGTTCTTCATGACTCTGGGTCCAGTGTGCCACCTAAGTGCCCCTGACAAGTTACAAAAGTAACTGGCATTGGGGAGAACCTGAAAGAGGCCCAGAAGAAGTCTAAGCAGAATGTTCTAAAATATATGTGAGGAGGGAGAGCTCTGCAACCAGACTAGAGATGGGAAGGGAGAGGTAGATTCTATCTCCATTGTATCATGGAGGAAGGCCTTGACATTAGAGAGGGGCACCGTGTGAAGGACTGTATTAGCAAAAATAAATCACTGAAAGTGGATGGAACAAAAAACAGGATGGAGCCCTGGATGGACTCCAACAGGATGGACGATGAGTTTGACTGTTATTTAGAATCATTAAGGAGAGTCGTGAGACTGAAGAGCATGATGGACAATGATGGCATGACCAAGAGTGACTTCCAAGAATTAATACTGAAGCCCGTGCCTCTCTGAGCAGAGGTGGTGGGCTACAGGGACAGAAGACAACATTTCCCTAAATGTTCATGGATTGTCCTCTTTTTGTTTGACTAAAAGGAGAGGATAGACCCATATTGTGGATGCCATTGGACGCCCGGGTGACCCAGGGCTCAAGCCCATTGTCTAAGACCAGTCCATAATAGTCTGTGGAGGATATGAGAGCTGGACACTCCAGGGGCTTAGGAGTACATTTGGATAAGAAGTTTAAACTTCTTTCAGTAGGCAGTGGGCAGCCAATGATAAATTTGGGGCAGACAAGTAGCATGCATCTCCTTTGTGAAGCTTTCCCTGATCATCTCCAGTAGTTTTTTTTTCTATTTTATTCTATTTTATTTCATTTTTTTAGTATTTTTACATTTTTATTTATTTATTTTTAATGGTTTTTTTTAACATAAATGTTATTTATTATTTTTTTTAGTATTTTATTCTAATTCCTTTATGAGGAATGAGGTGGCTCATTAGAGAGCACTGGGAAGGACTGGATCCAGAAGGGATAGACGAGGAGTCAGAATGGCAAGTAAAAACTATTTCAAAAGAGACTTAAATTAGAGTGTTTGCAGGAGGAACTGGGAAGACTACAGAACATATAATTCAATTCAACAAACATTTAGTATTTGACTATTATATGCAAAGCACTATGGGGGATATAAAGACAAAAATGAAATTGTCCCTGTTCTCAAAGAGCTGACAATCTTTGGGGTTTTTTTTTTTCATTCTTACCTTCTGTCTTAGAATCTATAGTATTGGAATGGTAGGGACTAGGCAGTTAGGATTAAGTGACTTTCCCAGAGTCACACAGCTAGGAAGTAGCTAAGGCCACATTTGAATCCAGGACCTCCCATCTCCAGACTTGGCTCTCTATCCACTAAGCCACCTAGCTTCCCCCAGCTTACATTCTTTTGAGGGGACATAACATGGAGGAAAATAAGGGAATTAGAATAAAATACTAACTACTGGAGATGATCAGGGAAAGCTTCACAAAGGAGATGCACCAAATAGGAAAGATGGTACAAAATTAGAACTGACAGGAATTAACAACTGACTCAGGGAGGCAGGGAAAGAGTCCAAGATGACTGAGTTTAAAGCTGTCGGTGTCTAGAAGGATGGAGGGAATTCAAAGAGGATTGGATTTGAAGTTGGAAGGCTTGGGTTCAAATCTCTGCTCATTGTGGCCTGGGGCAAATCACCTCACCTCTCTGCCTCAGTTCTTTCATTTGCCAATGAGGGAGTTGCACTCGATGAACTTTTAAAGTCCCTTGGAGGGCTGTATTGATGATTTTAGGAACCCTGTACATCAGCAGATAAGGAAAATTGGAGGATGGGGGATGAAGTCAGCCTCAGGCATCCTGAATTTGATGTTTGGGGCCTCTGGGAAGAAATGTCCAGCAAGCAGGAGGATCAGACTGGATCCCAAGGGAGAGAGCACCAAATGTCAGAACTTTGTCCCAGGGAATGCTGGAACACAGATTGGTGAGTAGAAAGACCCCCCAGAACAAGGGTGTCAAGTTCAAATCCAATAGGGGTCACTAAACTATACAGAAGCATTCTTGTGGGAGCATGTCTCAGAAAACTACATGTTAACATTATCTATGTTCCTCTGTATTCTTATTTATTTTACATTTCTATTTATTTATTTATTCTTAATTATTTTGTTAAATATTTCCTTTTTTCCAGTTGGGGGAACTCAAGAAAGTTGTAGCCCTTGCCTTTGACACCTTTGCCCTAGAACAGAGAATGCTAGAGCTCTGAGCCTCCAGTTCAGTTCTGTTCTACCCATTTTACCCACTAGGTAAAGGTCTCAGAGGCCAAAAATTACATACAGAATCAGTGACAGAGGCTAGACTAGACTCCTAAGCCCTCCCTATTTCCCCACTAGTCCTTATTGTCTCTTCTGCTCCTTAGCCTGAAAAGAGATGGTGCCCCAAAGACCTAGAATGGAAATGTAGATGTCTACTCCCTGATTATTTTCTGATGAGTAAGCTGGGTTAAGTGACTTCCCCAAAGTCTCACAGCCCCACTCAGAACTCCAAACCAGTCCTGTGACTCCAAGACCCATGTTCTGTCAGATAAGTGGCCCCCCTCCTCAGAGAGGAGCCAAATCGCTAGCTCTCAACGCTGGTCCACCTGGGTTCAGGTCTGCCACTCCCAGGCTCTCAGCTTCTTGGTTACCCCATCACAGAGCTGGTCTAGGACTTAACAGAATGCTCAGAGGACAACTATAGCAACCAGCTTCCTCCCAACCGGCTTCCCCTCCCTATCCTGGGGACTTGGTGGGGAGGGGAAAAATAAAAAATCTTGGAGGTGTTCTGGGGCTGGACCCACCTACCCACCCACCCAGGCAGGCAAGGGCAGGACCAAGACTGGAGGCCTGGGTAGAGCTACTTGGGGAGGGAGCCGCCTTAAACATGGGGAGTACCTGATGGGTACTTAAGTTGTAATAGATCATCCCAGGGGGGAAAGGGCGTTGTCCCCTCTAAGCACCCTTCCTTAAGATCTCTTGGGGCAACCCATGAGTGTGCTCTGCTGGGAGGGAGGTCTTCTGGTCAGGGAAAAGGGGCAATGGGAGCATCTGTTCTGTGTTCCAGTACTCAGTCTATGATCGATCCAACTGTGGGTGTCCCTGAAAATTTCTCCACCAACGATCAAATGTCATCCACTTTGCTACTAGTAGCAACGCAATAATACTGGACAATCCCAAGGGATTTATGAGAAAGAATGCTATCCACATCTAGAGAAAGAACTGTGGGAGTTGAAAATTTCTCCACCCTTCGCTGGGTGGACCTCGATTTTCTCATCTGTCAAATGGAAGGTTAAGTCTAGAATGTGTCATAGATGCCTCTGACAGGATGGTGAAGCCTGTGAAACCCTTCCAAGAATCATGGCTTTAAATGTAAAATAATTAAAATAAAACACATGGGATTACAGAGGAAATCAATTATATTGAAATGGAATTATCAAAATAATTTTTTAAGGTCACAGATCCCAAGTTAAGGAACTCTGAACTAGATGGTTTTCAAGGGAACTTTGCTTCTGATAATTTATATTCTAAACAGAGGCAGCCACAAGACCTTGGATGATGGAGCCATGAATTGGGGATGTATTAAATGCATATTTATATACACGCTGTCTCCCTAGTGAGTTTTTATTCTAATGTAAGCTCCTTGAAGGCAGAACTTGTTTCACTTTAATTTCTGTATCCTCTAGTTCCTAGCAGTGAAGCTTCTTAATATTTATAGGGCTTATTGGCTGACTAATTGACTATGTATTCTAAGATCTCTCCCAGCTCTGACTTTCTCTGTTCTAAGGTCTCTCCCAGCTCTGACATTCTCTGTTCTAAGGTCTCTCCCAGCTCTGACATTCTCTGTTCTAAGATCTCTCCCAGCTCTGACATTCTCTGTTCTAAGATCTCTCCCAGCTCTGACAGTCTCTGTTCTAAGATCTCTCCCAGCTCTGACATTCTCTGTTCTAAGGTCTCCCCCAGCTCTGACATTCTCTGTTCTACGGTCTCTCCCAGCTCTGACATTCTCTGTTCTAAGATCTCTCCCAGCTCTGACAGTCTCTGTTCTAAGCTCTCTCCCAGCTCTGACATTCTCTGTTCTAAGATCTCACCCAGTTCTGACATTCTGGGTTCTAAGATATCTCTCAGCTCTGACATTCTCTTTTCTAAAATCTCTCCCAGTTCTGACATTCTGGGTTCTAAGATTCCTCCCAGCTCTGACCTTCTCTGTTCAAAAGACCCTCATAGCCCTGGAACAATCTCTAGAACAATAGCATAATTTCTCCCTTCCCTCTGAGAGTTGGCATTCTGTGTTCTAAAGTCCTAGTCCATTCTGGCATTCTGTGTTCTAAGGACCCTCCCAACTCTGACATTCTGGGTTCTAAGCTCTCTCCCACCTCTGACATTTTCTGTTCTAAGGCCTCTCCCAAGTCTGACATTCTGTATTCTCACAGGGATGTGAGATCCAGTTCTGCTATGCTGTGTGACACTCTGTGTTCTAAGGGCTCTCATAACCCTGGAACAATCTCTGAAATAATGGAATAATCACTCCCTCCTCTCTGAGGGCTGACATTCTAGGTTCTAAGTTCTGGCCCATTCTGGCATTCTGTGTCCTTAGGGCCTTCCCAGTTCTGACATTCTGGGTTCTAAAATCCCTTCCAGCTCTGCTAGTTTATGTTCTAAAAGCTTTCCCAACTCTGACTCTATGTTGAAGGTCTCTTCTAACTCTGATATTGTGCATTTAATATTCCTTCCAGCTCTGATATTCCATGTTCTAAGGGCTCTTCTGGCTCTTACATTCTGTGTTGTAAGATTCCTCCTAGCTCTGATATTTCAAGTCCTAACAACTCTTCCAACCCTGGCTTTCTCTATTCTAAGAGCTCTCCCATCTCTGATATTCTACACTCTAAGGGCTCTGGAAAAATCTCTGGAATAATGGAACAATCCCTCCCCTCCACTCTGAGAGCTGATGTTCTGTGTTCTGAGTTCCAGTTCATTCCAACATTCTATGACCTAAAGATCCTCCCACCTCTGGCAGTCTGTGTTTTAAGGGCCCTCTCAGCACTATCATTCTTTTTTCTAAGGTTAGAGTATCATATAACTATAGATTTAGAACAGGAAGGGATCACAGAAGCGATCTAGTGCAACCCCCTTATTTTACACAGGTTATAATTGAGTCTCAGAAAGCTTATGTGACTTGTCCAAGATTACCCAGATATCAAGAGGCAGAACCCTTTGCAACTCTTTTATGCCATGTGATAAAATGCTGCGTTTTAAAGTCCATTTTGGTTCAAACATCCTAGAAATGTGTTTTTTCACTCCAGCTAAAGTCTAGAGGAGAAAAATGGTAAGTCTTAATTGGTTACTGTGCTGAAGTTTGAAGGTCACTCTCTATAATGCAATCTAGGTCTCATAACTGACCTGTATAAGGCATTCCCCAAAAGACTCCCCAGAATGATGAGAGCCTAGGAACTTTGTAGGACTCAATGTATGTTCTTCCAAAGCAGATTGCTTGAAAGGGGCAACTTGCATTTGGATGTGCAGGTTCTGGTCTGTTGGCAACAGTCCATCTCCCTTCTCTGTGGACTTCATCTCAGATATGTCAAAAGAACCATGAATCCAACCCCTCCCCAAACCACGGCCCCCCCAGCTAAACATTTTGATCCTCCTTGGTAAGGAACACATCCCTGCCCCCTGACAATTCACACCCAGACAGCTTATTACATCTCAGGCAGGCAGATACAGGAATTCGCAGGCACTCCCCACTCCCAATAATCCCCTAGTGACACATAAGCACACCCCAACCTAATACCAGGGTTCACCACCCAGAGAGATGTCCCCCAAGAACACTTCTCTTCCCACTCCTCCTTCATTTCAGCTAGGATGGCCTAGGATCATCATTGTGGAACCCAAAGAGACTCTAGAAGCAATTTCTCCCATGCTCTCTATTTTACAGATGAGTAAACTGAGGCCCAGGGAGGAGAAAGGATTCTGATTCATAGAGTTAATAGAATGGCTGAGCTGGAAGAGACCTAAGAGACCCCTAACCTAGGGGTTCTTCACTTTTCTTGTATCCTGGTCTCCTTGGTCAGTCTGGTGAAATCCTTGTAACCCATATCAGATTAAAACCCATATTATTAAAACAGAAAAAAAATCCTATTGAAATACTCTTATCAGGGACAGCTGGGTGGCTCAGTGGATTAAAAGTCATGGCCTAGAGATAGGAGGTCCTGGGTTCAAATCTGTCCTCAGACATTTCCTAGCTAGATGACCCTGGGCAAGTCACTTAACCCCCATTGCCTAGCCCAGTGGTGGTGAACCTATGGCACACAGTGGGCACATGGCTCCCCCACTCCCACCACCACCACTAGAGTTTGTTACTAAAAAGGTGAAGGCAGTCAGGTGGAGCTGCTCCCCTCCCCCTCTCCATGGTACCTGATGATGTTTTTTTCACATTTCTCACCCCTCTGTCCAGCAGCCCAATGAGAGCACACAGGGTGGGGGGGGGGGGGATGGTGGGCAGCTCACAGGAGGCAGAGCTGGAAGGGAGCAGAGCACTCGGGCCACTCCCTTCTCCTTCTCTAAACCCACTAAGGACATTCCTCACTTCACTCACCTGTCCACCCAACAGCCCAATGGTAGCACTTCCTCCCTCCCTTGTCTGGGTTGAGGGGGGGAGTGGCACAGCATATGGTGTCTGGAGGGAGGGGCGACACTCCATCTCTAAAAGGTTTGCCATCACTGGCCTAGCCCTTATGGCTCTTCTGCCTTGGAACCAATACATAGTATTGATTCTAAGATGGAAGGTGAGGGTTTTTTAAAATACTGTTATTTTTATTATTAAAATACTGGCGTTTTGATTTTATTAACTATTAATATAAATATTAAAATGTTAATTTTATTAACATTAAATATTAATGTTATTATTAATTATATATTAAACTATTAAAAGAACTGGGTCATGAGCCCCCAGGTAAGACTCCCTGACAGTCCAATTCCTTCATTTTATACATAAGGAAAAGCAAACCTGGAGTTTTTAAGCGGTCAGGTGAACAGCTGGAGATCTGACTCAACTTTTCTGATCCCAGATTCAGGTTTTTCTTCATTAAAGCAGGCTGAAGCATGAATGCCCTTCATCTGGGCCCCTGGGACTTCTCATTCTCCTCTTCCTCTTCCTTCCCACTTACATCTGGGTATGGCCACAGACCAATTCTATTTCCCAGAAAGCTCCTGCCCAGGGCACTGTCAATGGCCATCAATCGACTGAGTTCCTCCTAGGATGTACAAGGCTCGCTTTGTATGGGAACAGTTGTGGCTGGGAGTACTTCTGTGTCTTAGCACTGTATGGATGGACCCACGGACCAAGTGTCTGGGAGAACGTGTCTCTTCCAGGCTAGCTGAATGAATTGGTTGCCCTGGTTTCCCTGGGGTCTCCTCTACCACTGGATCCTCAGTACCATCTGGGCAGTATCAGGTCCAGAGGGGTCAGTGCCCAGGGAAAAGCTGCCTCAAAAGAGACCAGAATCAAATGTCTGTTGATTTTTTTTAGCATACCTCTGATGTCACGGGCACAAAGAACAGCCAGTGTGGAAATTCTCCACTAGTTCAAATGGGTACATGCTCTCCGCCTTGGCCTTAGAGAGTTGCCTGGGAACCCCCAGAGATTTGTGATCACAAAATGAGGTGTTTAGCTTCTTCCTGACACCAAAGCCATCTTGCTACCCACTATGACACACTCCCTCTCTGATATAATCTTAGGGGGCATCTAGGGAGCCCCAATTGTGTAGCCCTTGCCACTCTTCTGTCTTAGAACCAATACTGAGACAGAAGGTAAGGGATAAAATAATAATATTTAGAGGTAGTCTCGTAGTCAGAACCATCTAATGAGTTCAGGAATCATATCTCATGCATTTGTGACCCTGGGTAAGTCAGCTGCTCAGGGTCCCCAAGCAATTCTCTGAAATAATTTCAAAGGAGAGAATCTTCACTAATGGAGAGAATTTCCTCACTAGGTGGTCCCTAATCTGATGAACTAATTGTGGTTCAGTCCTTTTTCAAACAAGTCCAACTCTTTGTGTCCCCACTTGGGGTATTCAGGGCAGAGATACGGGAGTGGTTGACCATTTCCTTCTCCAGCTCATTTTACAGATGAGGAAACTGAGGCAAACAGGGTGAAGTGACTTGCCCAGGACCACAAGGCTAGTAATGTCTGAAGCTGGATTTGAACTCAGAGATGAGTTTTCCTGACTCCAGGCCTGGCGCTCAGCTTAGTTTAAATAATTATTACCAAAATGTAGATAACCTTTCTTTTAAACCCTTAACTTCTGTGTATTGGCTCCTTGGTGGAAGAGTGGTAAGGGTGGGCAATGGGGGTCAAGTGACTTGCTCAGGGTCACACAGCTGGGAAGTGTCTGAGGCCAGATTTGAACCCAGGACCTCCTGTCTCTGGGCCTGGCTCTCAATCCACTGAGCTATCCAGCTGCCTCCGGTATATAACCTTTTAAGGTTTATTCATCTAATGCTCACAATGACCCTGAGATATACAAGTAGTATTATCCCCAAATTATGGATGAGAAAACGGAGGCTTTGAAAGGTGAATCCAAGGTCTCAGAGTAAATTAGCAGCAGAGTTAGAACTCAAACCCAGGATTTTGTGACCCTACATCTGTCGTGCTTCCCACCACATCACCCGTATGGGTAACTTTCTGGCATTTTCAGGACCTGTTTTGCCTCTTTTCAGAGACCCCTGGCTAGCTATTTTAAACACTTTTGGGGGTATTTTGAAATCCGTTATTGGATACCTTCCTGGCTTGCCTGTAGTGCACCTGCACAGGGTCCAGGGCCCGGGCCTAGAAATCGGAGCCTGTCTGGGCTCCTGGTCTGCAGAGAACACATCCAATCCTTTTGTAAGCTGGGCTGCCCTGGAGGGAGGTGACTGACCTGCGGGTTTCAGAGAAGCTGGACAGGACTCCCAAGCCCCAAAACAAAACGCCTCCCAAGGCTAGGATCAGAGAAAACAGAACTGAAAGGGACCACCTCATTCAACCTCCTTTTCTGACAAAGAAGGAAAATTAGGCCTCGAGGGGCAACACGGATTCATAGTCAGAAGACCCGGGTGCAAATTCTGTCTCTGATACTTAAGTTCTGTATGACCTTGGACTTAGAGGACGGTACCCCTCTGGGTTTTAGTTTTCTCGGTGGTAAAACGAGCAGGGTTGAGCCAAATGATCTCCAACGTTGTTTTTTATTGTCGTGGTTTCCAACTCAAAATCATATGATATTTGGCCACTTAACCAAGGTAAAAAAAAAATGGAGTGCCGTATACCACAGCCGGGAGGTGGGCCCAGGTCTTCTGACTTCTGAGGCAATCCTGCTTTCCTCAGTAGATGCAGAGCCTGCTAAGGAGATGAGATGGTGTGTGTGTAACAGCCCCTCTGCGATTGCTTCCCAATTCCCACCCTCATTGTCAGGGAGGGGGCCCGGAGGGAGGAGGACGAGCTCAGGCAAGTCAACGAGCATTTAGTAAGCACCTACATATACCGAGCACTGTGCCAAGTGCCAGGGATAGAAATTGTTCTCAAAAAGGCAAAAATATTCTCCTGACCTCTGGGAGCTTATATTCAAATGGGGGGGAGCAACAACACGCAAATGACTAAATATGAACTAGATAGATGGATGGATAGATGGATGGACGGATAGATAGATAGATAGATAGATAGATAGATAGATAGATAGATAGATAGAAGGAGAGAGATAGGTAAGTAGGTAGAAAGGTAGAGAGAGATGATAGAAGGAAAGACAGACAGACAGATAGATAGATAGATAGATAGAAGGAGAGAGATAGGTAAGTAGGTAGAAAGGTAGAGAGAGATGATAGAAGGAAAGACAGACAGACAGACAGATAGATAGATAGATAGATAGATAGATAGATAGATAGATAGATGATAGATAGATGGATAGACAGATAGATAGATAGATAGATAGATAGATGGATGGATGGATGGATAGAGGGATAGAGGGATGGATAGATAGGTAGGTAGATAGATAGATTGATAGATAGATAGATAGATAGATAGATAGATAGATAGATAGATAGAGAGATAGACAGACAAGCAGAAAGATAGATGGATGGTTGGATGTTTGGATGGATGGATGGATAGACAGACAGACAGATGAACAGACAGACAGACAGACAGACAGATAGATAGATAGAAAGATAGATAGATAGACAAATAGAAAGCAGATAAATGGATGGATAGACAGATAGATTGGCAGATAGACAGGTAGATAGATTAAACAACCAGTCCTGGAGGTTAGATGCTATCTTCATTTTACAGATAAGGAAACAGAGACAAACAGGTTAAATGACTTGCCCAGGGTCATACAGCAAGCTAATGTTTTCTCCAGCTCTAGATCAATTATCCAGAGGGACCAAGATCAAAACTTGCAACCTGCCTCGCTTACAGAATTCATGAAGATATGGGGAGGAATGAAATCTAGGTAAGCCCCTGCACATCCCTTTTTTGGGATAGAATTCCAGAGCTCTGGGGAACCTAGAACCCAGCTGTCTGTTCTAAACCCTTCACTTGGAAACTGAGCCATAGAAAAAGGAATTCTTCTTTAAAAGGCAGCCCTATAACTATTACTGGGTCTTCTAATTCCCTTTCCAATTCTATTTCTTCTAATTTTTCAGAAACCCATTATCTTCCTAGAAAATATAAGATTTTAATTCAATTTGATCCAAGATCACTACCAATATTTATTATCGAAACATAAAAGGTTCACATGGTGAAGACAAAGTGTGAAAGGCGCATTGATTCTTTAAGAGTTGTTCCTTGAAATGAATCTATATCCCCTCTGTCTCATTCCAGGAGGAAGGCGTGTCCATGCTCTTAAGAGACTATTCATCCAAAGTTGGGAGGAGATGGGGAAGGAAGCAGAGTTCAGTGAAAAAAGGTCTGACCTCAATGCCAGAGGACCTGGGTGTAAATCTCTCCTCCATGAAAAGCCACCCAAACCCAGTGGACCCCAGCCTCCACCATTCCCCCTCCCCAGCCCACCACCATATTCACAGACACAAACCAAGGGGATGGGACCAAATGGAGCCCCCAGCTTCAGATCCATATTCCTGGTGCACTTTCCTCTTTGCTTGGGAGAGTTCTATTAGGGATACTCACAATCTTTTAGAGAGACAAAAAAGAGACTGAGCCAGAGAGAGGAGAAAGAAGAGGGAAGAAAGAAGGAAGAGAGACAGAGAGAGAGACAGAGGAAGAATCTCTGAGATCCTTTCTATTCTATATTCTGACACTCTCTGTTCAAGATCCCTTCTGCCTCTAATGTCCAATGTTTATTTAAGCTTCTTTCCAAATCTGTGTTTTAGGGAGCAGCTGGGTAGCTCAGTGGATTAAGAGTCAGTCCCAGAAATGGGAGGTCTGGGGTTCAAATCTGGCCTCAGACACTTCCTAGCTGGGTGACCCTAAGCAAGTCACTTCACCCCCATTGCCTAACTCTTACCACTCTTCTGCCTTGGAACCAATACACAGTACTGATTCTAAGGCGGAAGGTAAAGGTTTTAAAAAAACAAATCTGACATTCTGTGTTCTAAGGGGCCCCTCCCCAGCTCTAATACTCTGCTTTTAGGGTTCTCCCAGCTCTGACATCCTTTGTTTTAAGGACCTTCCCAGAAATCTGACATTCTGTGTTCTAAGCCCCACCCACCTCTGAAATTCTGCGTTCTAAGGGCCCCCCAGCTCTGACATACTGGGTTCTGAGGCCCCCCTCAGCTCTAACAATCTGCTTTTAGGATTCTCTCAGCTCTGATATTCTATGTTTTAAGGGTCCTCCCAGCTCTGACATCCTGTGTCCCAAAGTTTATTACAATCTTTTCTTTTCTTTTCTTTTTGTTGCCTTTACACTGGTGATAATTTTCATTCTTCAGACTTTTTAGCCCACCAGATCTGCACAGACTTCTCACCCTGGAAGACCCCTCCACCTCTCTGGCCCCTTTCTTCTAGCCAGGCAGTTCTTCCTGAAACCCTTTAGAGAAGGGCCCAGACCAGCCATGTTTATTGCTTCCACTCATCTCCCAGTTCTGCTTCATTCTCTCACACATTGCCCCACACACACAAACTCCTTTAATTCGTGTCTTTCTCCATTAGAATATATGCTCCTGGAGGAAAAGACTTGTCCTTCTTCTATTTTAATTCCCAATCTTTAGCACAGTGCTAGGCACATCCTGTTTCATAAATCCTTGCTCCTCGATGCAAGGATCCAGAGCAAGGCTGAGGGATTTATGGGAAAGAAAACCAGCCCCATTCAGAGGAAGAACTGTGGGAGGAGAAACACAGAAGAAAAACAGTTGCTTGAACACATGGGCTGATGGGGATATGATTGGGGAGGTAGATGCTAAATGATAACTCTAGTGCAACTATCAATAATGTGGAATCAGGTCTTGATCAATGACACATGTAAAACCCAGTGGAATTCTGTGTCGGCTAAGGGGGACTAGGGGAGAAGGAAAGGACATGAAATATGTACCTAGGGGAAAATATTCAAAATAAAAACTTTAAAAAAAGTTTAATTTAATTTAATTTAATTTTTTTTTTAAAATCCTTGCTCCTGTGACTTGCAGACACTGCTGGAGCAGCTTCCTTTCTGTGAGGGGAGCCCAGAGGAAACCAAATGCTCCATATTCGAGGCGTCTCATCCATGAGGCAAATACATCCATGCACACAGCTGATATGACCAGAAAACAATCCAGAGCAGAGGCTTACATGATGGAGCACCCAGAAGGCTGTCCCGGAGTAGGTAGGCATCCTGAGCACATTACCAGGCCATCATCCAAGGCGGCAGAGAAACGGCTGAGTGATTTATTGGGCCACCTCGGGCATCTGAGCTGCAGAAAGAGAGCAGACGTGATGTCGAGCACGCCTCTGTTCTGCGGTGTCTGCCTTGGCAACGACTCCGAGGTCCGGACCCTGACATGATGCTGGGAGCAGGTGGTCAGAGGAAGTCCAGCACAATTGGCACTGGCATCCGCTACCCCGTCAGAATGTGTCTGCAGAATCTCATGCCTGAAGAGCCCCGATGCCAACAGAGCCCAGCTCTCTCTTGTGGAGAGAGCCATCCCTCCGCGTTGGCGTGTCCCCCTGAAATTTCAAAGCATCTGAGGGGCCCTCGTACCTGGTAACAAGGATATCCAAGCCTTTAGCAGTGGCCCAGGGACATCCGATGTGATGGATAAGAAAGTACCCTCGCCTGGGATCTCGTTCCATCTCGGACACGACTTAGCTTCCTGATCTTGAGACCAACCCATTCATTCCTTTGCTGGGCTTCAGTTTCCTTACTTGTAAAATAAGGATGATGGAGAGGCAGCTGGGTGGTTCAGGGGATACTGAGTCAGGCCTTGAGATGGGTTCAAATGGTGGCCTCAGAGACTCCCTGGGCAAGTAACAATGGGTTAATGCCACTGCCTAGCCCTTGCCCCTCTTCTGCCTTAGAACCAATGCTTAGTATTAATTCTAAGACAAAAAACCACTGAGCCAGATAATTGTTATGACCTCTCACAGCTGTGATACTCTAATATCCAATTTCTTAACACAATTTTTGAAGGCTCCAGGCTTGTCCCCTTTTCATTCAACAAATGAATAGTTAGTGCCTGCCATTTTGGAAAGCTCTGTCCTGAGTTACGTGATGATTAAAAGAGAAAGGAGGAAGGCGATGCAGTATTCGTCCTCTCAAAACTCTTAGCCTCACTAGGGAGACCAGGTCCATGGGCAAGAAACAGCTACAGAACAATTCTTACAGCTATTCCCTTCATTCTTAGGATTTTAAGATATTGCTGGAAAGGTCCCACAAGAACTTGGGATTTTTGAGCTGGAAGTAGCCTTAGATCATAGAATATCAGAGTTGGAAAAAGTCTTCAGATCTAGAATATTAGAACATAGATCATCAAGCTGGAAAGAACTTTCAAATCTAGGATTTTAGAATATAGAATGTCAGAAATAAAACCATAGAACATAGAAGGTCAGAGGTGGGAGGGACCTTAGAATACAGAATGTCAGAGCTAAGAGAGAAAAATTAGAACATAGAATGTTGCATCTGAAAAGAACCCTGGAAGAACAAGATATCAAGAATATCAAGGGAAATAATGAAAAAAAAGTGAACATGAGGGCCTAGCAGTATCAGATCTTACACTGCACTATAAAGCAGTGGCCATCAAAACAATATGATACTGGTTAAGAGACAGAAGGGAGGATCAGTGGAATAGACTAGGGGTAAATGACCTCAGCAAGATAGTGTGCAATAAACCCAAAGACCCCAGTTTTTTGGACAAGAACTGGCTATTTGACAAAAACTGCTGGGAAAATTGGAAAACAGTATGGGAAAAATTAGATTTAGATCAACATCTTACACCCTTTACCAGGATAAATTCAAATTGGGCAAATGATTTAAATATAAAGAATGAAATCATAAACAAATTAGGTGAACATAGAATAGTATACCTGTCAGATCTGTGGGGAAGGAAGGAATTTAAGACCAAGCAAGAGATAGAGAACATTACAAAATGTAAAATGAATGACTTTGATTATATCAAATTAAAAAGGTTTTGTACAGACAAAACCAATGCAACCAAAATTAGAAGGAAAGCAACAAACTGGAAGAACATTTTTATAACAAAACTCTCTGATAAAGGTTTAATTTCCCAAATATATAAGGAACTAAGTCAAATTTACAAAAAAATCAAGCCATTCCCCAATTGACAAATGGTCAAGGGACATGAATAGGCAGTTTTTTCATGATGAAATCAAAACTATCAATAAGTACATGAAAAAGTATTCTAAATCCCTCCTGATTAGAGAAATGCAGATTAAAATAGCTCTGATGTACTACCTTACACCTAGCAGACTGGTCAATAAGGCAGAAAGGAAATTGATAAATGTTGGAGGGGATGTGGCAAAATTGGGACACTAATATATTGCTGGTAGAGTTGTGAATGGGTCCAAACATTCTGGAGGACAATTTGGAATCTTGCGCAAAGAGCTTTAAATGAATGCCTGCCCTTTGATGCAGCCATACCACTGCTGGGTTTGTACCCCAAAGAGATAAGGAAAAAGACTCATACAAAAATAGTTATAGCTGTGCTCTTTGTGGTGGCAAAAAATTGGAAAATGAGGGTATGCCCTTCAATTGGGAAATGACTAAACAAATTGTGGTATCAGTTGGTGATTTTGTGCTCAAAGGAATAATGAACTGGAGGGATTCCATGTGAACTGGAATGACCTCTAGGAATTGATGCAGAGTGAAAGTAGCAGAACCAGAAGAACTTTGTACCCAGAGATGGATACACTGTGGCACAATTGAATGTAATGGACTTCTCTACTTGCAGCAATGCAATGATCCAGGACAATCCAAAGGAACTTATGAGAAAGAACACTATTCACATCCAGAGAAAGAACTGTGGAACCCAGAAACGCAAAAGAAAGACATGATCGGTGTTAAAAGATCACTCTACTGCAAATATGAATAACATGGAAATAGATTTTGAACAAGGATACATGTATAACCCAGTGGAATTGCTCGTCAGCTCTGGGACAGGGGAGGGCAGGAGGGAGGAATCATGAATCATGGAACCATGGAAAAACATTCTAAATTTTTAAAAATGTAAAAAATAAAAATAAAAAAGATATTAAGTGTCAGAGTTGGGATTTGAACTTGGGTCCTCTAATTCCAAGTTTCCTGTTCTCTCCACCATAATCACAATGTAAACTCTAGCTCTTCTGAAAGACCACATCTAGCCTCAGAAGGCCTAAGACCTCACATGCAGTCTGCTACTAGCTTTAGCGCCCACCCATGCTGGGTATCAGCCTCCCAGATGTTCTTGCTATCCCAGGCAGTGGCCCAGTGTCCTTCCCAGAACCCAGTCAAGTGGGCAATGCCAAAAGAGTTTGCCAGCAAAGAATAGCTTCTCTGTGGGAATCTGGCCTCCTTCCTTTTCCTCATCTGTCAGAACAATTTCAGAAAGGCCCCGATGACCAGAAGGCCTAGCTTTCTGGCTCAAAGACCTGGGGTCTGTAGCCCAGGGCTATCCTTTGGGGCCAAGTGGGAACCAACAATGGAAACCTGGTCCAGATGTGGGGGGAAAGGACATAGTAGCCTCCTGTCCTTTACAGGATAAGCTTAGGCTCTCAGGCTGAACTGAAACCCCACAGCAGCTGCACTGGCCTCCATGACCCCAGACGGGCAGAGACCATTCTATAATCTGGCCTCATCAACTGTCTCAGCTCAGAGAGGACCTTAGCTAGAGGAACTGCTTCAACACTCCAACCTCCCACTGCAGAACTCCAGCCAAACTCAATAAATTGAACTCACCACGCTCAAATCCCACTTGGGTGATTCTCGACTTCTGCAATGCAAAGCCATGCCCCAATGTCAAAATACAGAAAGTGCAGCAGCAATGACCAGAAACTATTGCTCCTCCTCCCCAGGGGCCATCTACCTAACTCCTGGCGCTCTCTACATGTCACCTAGTCCTTAAGTGGCTTCGAAATCTTGAGGTGGCCTGAAACATGCTTCACTTACCTCGGTCAAGTTTCACACACACACCTGCCCTGCCTCAACTTACCCCAGATTCAAAAATACATAATTATACCTCTTCTGGAAAACCCTCCTCACCATCCCTCAAACCCCTGTCTCCAAATAGTGACCTTCTATTCATCTTTCTTTTTCTTTCTTTCTTTTTTTTTTTTT
>NC_058132.1:62400033-62436828 GCF_016433145.1 Gracilinanus agilis
CTCCCTTCCTTCCTTCCTTCCTTCTTTCCTTCTTTCTTAGCTCTTACCCAAATACTTCAACCTCCCCCTTTTTAAAAGATTCAGGCCCCGTCACCCTTGGCCTAGTGCGTGTTGGGAAGGCAAAGGTAGAATAAAGGTCCTGTGGCTCTAAGACAGGTTTTTACTACAGTGCCCTAAGTTACTTCAAGGTAGTTTTGCAGTTTCCCCCAATCCTAATCACACCATGTATTCCTGGAGCAAATATAATTTCATTTCCCTCATTTCTTCTCTCTGCAAGTTAGTTTCCAACCCTGGCATGACTACATCAATCAAGACAGCCCCTCTAAGTCTGACCCTTAAGGACCCTCAGAGAAGGCAACGAAAAGATCACTCGACAGTGAGTCAGAATACTTGGGCTTCAGTCTTGCCATCACTATGAACTGTGGTCTTAGAAAATTCCCTTCCCTAAGCCTCAGTTTCTTCTTTAAAATGTGAGAGTTGAACTAAAATGGGTTTAAATCCCCTTCCAGCTCTGACATGATAAGTTCCGGTGTTCTTGTCAGCTTACATATTCTGTGTTCTAAATTTTCATCCAGGTCACAATTTTAACATTTAGTGTCCTAAGAGCCTATTCCAACTCTGACATTTGATGCTCTATAGCCCCTGGAGCACTGTCTGTTTTATAAAGTCCTTCCTATCTTTTTTATAAAGTCTATTCCAAGTTCTAGGGATCCTTCCAGCTCTGATATTCCGTACTCCAAGGTCTTTTAGCTTTAACATTCTGTATTCTAAGGTTCTTCCTAGTTCTCACACCCTATGTTCTAAGGTCCCTCCACTTAGTGTTCTTAGAGCCCTCCAGTTCTGATATTCTGGGTTTTAAGGTCCTTTCCAGCTCTGACATTCTTTGCTCTAAGTTCCTTCCCAGCTCTGACATTCTGGGTTCTAAAATCCCCATCCCAGCTCTAAAATTCTCTGTTCTAAGAGATCTTTTCCAGCTCTGACATTCCAGATTCTAAACTGCCCCCAGCTCTAAAATTCTCTGTTCTAAGGTCCTTTCCAGCTCTGACATCCTCTTTTCTAAGGCCCCTCATAGCTCTGACATTCTGTGTTCTAAGGGCTCTGACAGCTCTAACCTTCTCTGTTCTAGGGGTCCTCCCAGCTCTGACATTGTGTTCTGAGATTCCTCCCAGCCCTGAGCTCTAATACTCCAGGAGTCTGTCACCATTCAGCATTGCTTGTCTGTTTTCAGAAAGGCCTTCCATTCCCTTTCTCCACCTCCCATCCCCCTCATGTTTCCCAGCAGCCTCTGGACAGAGGAAAGGGGGAGCCAGGATATATGGATGAATGGCGAAGAATAGAAGTCGAGCAGCCCAATTGGGTCTCTGACCGCATGTCCCACATGGAGTTTCTCCGTGTCTACATTTCTGGGGGAAATCAGTCCATATTGACTTGTGGGAAATGCATTTTAGAGCTCTTAACAGATCAGATCTGGCTCCCTTTGAGGCCTCTTCCCTGGCTATGTTTTAGCAGAGGTTAATAGCCAGTGTCATTTCCCTCCTCCCCTTCTCCCCCAACCCCACCACCAAACATGGATCTTATTGGAAGAGGCTTCACATTTAAAGGCCCTAGGGTCTCTGTCAGTGAGGGAACCAGTCCCTTCCATGGGAACTAGCCCAAATGGCTCCCCCTCCCTCAGGCAGCCTCCTGGGCTTTAATTCAGTAAACTGAGGTTGAATTGCAACAATGCTAGCATTAACCTCAGAGAAATTCCCTTTCGGAAGTTTCCCATTAACAATTCATGGCCCCCAAAAGTTCCAAGGTCAACTCAGGAGACTTTGTGGTATAGAAGAAGGAGCACTGGGCTCAGAGTCAAGCCTAGACTTTAGTCCCAGCACCATCACTAATGTTCTGTGTGGACTGGGGCAAGGCAGTTCCCTTCCCTGGGCCTCAGCATCCAAGGCCCTTTTCAAATGAAAGAGCTTAGCCTCACAGATCTAACATTCTGTATTCTAAGGTTTCTTAACAGCCACGACATTCTATTTTCTAAGATTCTATCTAACCAGCTCTGACATTCTGCATTCTAAGGGCTCCCTCAGCCTTGACATTCTGGGTTCTAAGGTCTCTCCCAGCTCTGACATTCTGGATTTTAAGGGTCCTCCCAGCTCTGACATTCTCTGTTCTAAGGTCTCTCCCAGCTCTGACATTCTCTGTTCTAAGGTCTCTCCCAGCTCTGACAGTCTCTGTTCTAAGCTCCCTCCCAGCTCTGACATTCTCTGTTCTAAGGTCTCTCCCAGCTCTGACATTCTCTGTTCTAAGGTCTCTCCCAGCTCTGACATTCTCTGTTCTAAGGTCTCTCCCAGCTCTGACATTCTCTGTTCTAAGGTCCCTCCCAGCTCTGACATTCTCTGTTCTAAGGTTCCTCCCAGCTCTGACCTTCTGTATTCTGAGGTCCCTTTTGCTTAAATCCTGTATAAGGTTGATCTGTTTGGGGCCAGCCAACCCCAATGAAAGGTTACTTCCATTCTAATCTTATTCTTCCCGATGTACTCCTAGGCTGCACTATGCAGACTTTTCCCCGTGATGCATGTTGGCAGGCGGGATCAGTCTGGGAAACTGAGCAGGGAAGAGTCTGCCTAGTCCTTCCCACATCAAACCCATCATCTTCTGTGCATCCCCTTAGTCATTGAATTCTTCTTATGGCCTCTTCATAACCTTCAGAATTGTCATGACTTCATCTCTTCTTCCTTTGACTCTACATTCTTTCCATCATCCCATTTTCCTTTCCCCAATTTCTTCCTGCTATTTCACCCCTATTACTAGCCAAATGACCATTATTATTGGAGGAAAGAGTTGGGTGGGGTGGTGAAGGCAGAAAGACTCAAGTTCAAATCCTGTCACACAGTCTCTAGCTGTGTGATCTTGGTCAAGTCACCTTGACTCTGAGCCTTAGGTTCCTCATTTGTAAAATGGGTATAACGGGCCCTATCCTGTCTATTTATTTTATAAAAATATCATGAGGAAACTGCTTTACAAATTAGAGCATCCTCAAATCAAACCTGTACTCTAAGGGGTATTGTCCCTTTCCAGCTTCAGCTCAAAAACTCCCTGGATTTTTCTCCTTGTCTGCCATTGAAAGAAGTCCTTGAGAACTTTCCCTCCCAGGTGTGGGAAGCACTCCCTGCAATCTCCTTGTCCTCTGACCTTCCACCTGGCAGGAACCAGAGATTAGAAAGAGACCTTAGAATATAGTCACACAGAACTGGAAGACGTCTGAGAAATGATCTAGTCCAACACCCTCCTTTATGAAGAAAATGAGTCCCAGAGATTGGAAATGACTTAGTCACTTAAGAAGTTAGTGAAAGAGAAGGACTAGAATCAAGGTGACTTGGTTCTCTGGTCAGAGATCTTTCACTCTATGCCCTATTGGTATTTCTAGAAGGTCCTGGCTCATGGAGGAGGCCCATTCTGGGGTTCAGTTGACCCATTCATCCTACATACCTGTTCCAACCTCATTCAATACTTCCCAAGTTAAAAATCCAGCCAGGATCAATTTCAAGACAAAGATTATAGAACTGAAATCATTGAAAATCAAAGTTGGGAGGAACCTTAGAACATGGAATGTTAGTACTGGGAAGAGCCTTAGAATACAGAATGTCAAAGCTGAGAGGGCTTCTGGAATCACAATGTCAGAACTGGGAGGATCCTTAGAACACAATGTCAGAGCTTGGAGGAGCCTTGAACAGAGAATGTCAGAGCTAGAAGAGACCTTAGAACAGAGAATATTAGCTCTAGGAGGGCCCTTAGAACCCAGAATGTTAGCTCTAGGAGGGCCCTTAGAACCCAGAATGTTAGCTCTAGGAGGGCCCTTAGAACCCAGAATGTTAGCTCTAGGACCCAGAATATCAGGACTGAGAGAGATCTTAGAACACAGAATGTCAGAACTTAATGTGATTGTATAACATGGTATTCCAGAGCTGAGAGGGCCCTTAGAATAAAGAATATCAGAGGGATTTTAGAATGTCAATCATTAGCACACATACTGCTATGTTAGAATGACCTGAGAATGTAGCCTATTTGAATCTAGAAGGTATGTTAAATCTGGAGGAGAATACAATGCTACCTTATTCATTCATTTAATAATAAATCAAATGTTTTCTCTTTCTACTTCATACAGATCCCTCTGGTAGATGCTGAGCAAGGGGGGAGCTTTAAATAAAATCGGGCCCCTGGTCTCAAGGACTCTAAAAAGAGAAGGAAGTAAAGTTGTCCAAGGTCAAAAGGCAAGTTATTGGCAAAGCTGGAAATAGAATTTGGAACTCTGCAGCCGCCTGACTCTGGGTCCAGCCCATTTTTTTCTCACTCCATCACATAGACTTAACATTCCTTCCTCCTACTCCATTTTAGTCCTGAATTGCCCCTTTCTCTCCCATTCTTCTAAAAGCTCTAGAAATCCCATCTCCTTATGGAGATTCTTCATTGAGTAGCCAACCCTGAAGTGGAGTGGGGAGATACTAATCCAAGGTCACGAACTGTTTCAAAATGGCCCTCACGTAAAAGGTTCCCCACTTCTTTGGCTTTTCCTGGGTCTCTCTGGAGCAGGTCAGAGCTCCACTGCAGGGGTGGGAGTGGGAGGGTTGGGGATGGAGGCGAAGTTGGGGTAGGGGGGGTGTAGAGAGAACAACACTGGCCTGTCCTTTGCCCCCTGGCCCAGCAGGTCCCTGGCTTGGCCGGTCTCCATGGCCCAGTGCGGGCTCCATTAGAGTTTTTTTCCACCTCCCTGGAAAGGGCCTAATGACTGTCAGCCCTAGTGGAGCTGTAATTAATTTCAGAGGCTGATTGCTTGGAGGAAACAAGGGGGCTTTGCCCTTACGCGCAGGAAGATTACAGCTGTATTTCATGTGGTTGGCCAGGAACGCAGCCCCCCCATCCCTACCCCAGCATTCCTGCTAGCAATAAAAGCCACATGGCTTTCAAATGTCGCCCTTGAAACACACACACACACACACACACACACACACACACACACACACACACGCCTTTCGGAAAGAAATCAACTATGTTTTGTATGCATGGCATGAGATAAAAAACCAGTTATACATCAATGCTCCAAGAACACTTGGACCTTTATGTTTGGGTTTCAGACAGGTCCCAAGAGGGGTGAGGCTATCCACAGGATGCCCATGCCAGTGCCCACTCTGGGCACATCTGCCTGTCTCTGGGGAGCAGGAGGGACATTTTTGGAAGACATGGGGTAGGGAGGCTCAGTGACCATCCTACTGTGAGATCTACAAGGGCCCCTATCTTGGGGATTCTTCAGGTGAATTGGTCAATGGTTGGATCTTGACTGAGTTCTAGCTGTGAGTCCATGGTAGTGGGGGGATTGTGCCCCAGACTCAGAAGATGATGGAACATTCACATAGTCCCTGACTCCCCCTGATTGGAGAGATAAGACTTAGAAGTATAGAAAGCTCTGGCACCCAATGTCCCAACTAGACCTTAGAGATCATTTAATCCAACCCCTTCATTTCACAATATAGGAAACTGAGTCAGGGAATGGTCATACATCTCATTAGAGGCAGAGATGGGACTGGAGCCTGGATTTCCCAACTTCTAGTGCTGTTCTCTTTCAACTGCACTCTGTCCTTGAAATCTCCCTCTTTTCCCCACCTGCCTTCCATTCTTCCAAAAGTTCTAGAAATATCCCTTTCATCTAGAAGCTATCCACAACTAACTGGAAAGAGGAACCGAATTACTGATGGATTTCCTTCTTAGAAAACCTTTACAAAGAAGGTTACAAAAGCAGCAGAGGGATGGATTAGATGACCCTGGGGGGGCTCCTCCCTCAAGATTTTGTGTGCTTATGATTTTCTCTGTCTCTCCATGGTTCAAAATCTGCCTCCAACACTACCTCTTCCTTGAAGCTTTTTTATACTACCCTAGTCCACACTGATCCCTCCTTATTCTGTGTTCTCATCACCCTTCCTGGCCATGCCACTGTGATGCCCTTTCTTCTTCTTAGAGGCACTCTATCCATTTAAGTATCATAGTGGATAAAGTGCCAGGACTGGAGTCAGAAAGACCTGAGTTCAAATCTAGTCTTAGATACTTCCTAGCTGTGTGACCCTGGGCAAGTCATTTAACCCTGTTTGCCTCAGTTTCCTCTCCTGGCAAATGTGCTAGAGTAGGAAATGGCAAATCACTCTATGATCTTTGACAAGAAAACCCCAAATGGGGTCAAAAGAGTCAGAAATGACTGAACAACCACCACCATGTGTGTTAAATGAAAGACCAAGTGTGTCTGAGACAGATGACCAAAATAAATCTGTGAGAGAGAGCAGAGTAGGGTATGGTTGCTGCTTAGTGTAGTGGTTAATACTAGTAATGCTGAGAAAACAGTCATTGGAAAGGAGACTTGAGGGAGAGAATGTGGATGATTCTGGGCAGCCCAGCCCACCTTCTGGAAAAGGAAGTCCGTGTGCGTAGGCTCTCTCAGGAGCCCATATCTTTCTTGAATGGGAATAATGGCACATTTGAAATATATTTAATTTCCTTCAAATGAGTGGTGAGACCTGTGTCTGGGCACACATCCTGTGGATCCTGCTGCAAAGTAGAGGGAAGCCGAGGTGGTCTGAGTTCGTAACCTGTCTCCTTTTCCAGGGAAGGACCCAACCCCTTGAAGCCTGCAACCTTCTCCTTCACTATGGTTGTCCTAGACCTTGAGTCTTAGCTCTGCTTTGCTGTGCGATTGCAGGCAAGTTATTTGCACCCTCTGGACTTCAGATTGCTCCCCACTAAAATGAGACACAGTTGGCTGAAACTTGGTCCTCAAGGGCCCTGGCCATTCTGATGGGGGAACAATAGCCCCCACAGTTTGGTGTGTGCTCATCTCCTCTGAGGATGTGCTCAGGATCAAATCCTTAGCAAGGGAATTCTCAGAAAGCCCACCAGCCTCATCCATTCCCTTGCTTTTGCCAATTCCGCATTGTCCTTGGGGCTCCATTTCCTCCTGGGACACACCCCATCCCCTCCCTCAAGTGTTCTAGCCCTGAGAGTCAGGGAATATAGCTTCGTGTCTAACTTAATTGCCTCCTGCTTCAGTTTAAGCTTTTCCTTTATCCCACTGTCCTTAATAGACAGTGTCCCTTGTCCAAGCCAGAGATGATTAAATCAGAAAATGTGAGAGTTGGACTGAAGGAACTTTAGAATTCAGGATGTCAGAGATGAATGGACCCTTAGAAGATAGAATGTCAGCACCGGAAGATACCGTAGAACAGAGAAAGTCAGAGCTGCTAAGAGTGGGATGGCCCTTTGAAAAGAGAGTGCTTGATATGGGTGTTGCCCTAAAATATATAGTGGTATAACTGGAAGGGTCCTTAAACCATAGATTGACTTTGGAGAGACATTAGAATATAAAATGTTGGAGCTGGAAGGAAGCCTGTAGAACATCTCTCTCAAACACTTTATTTTACAGAGGAGGAAACTGAGGTTTAGAGGATGTAGGGACTTGGTCAAAGATACCCAGAAAAATGGCTGGCAGAGTCAAGGTTGCATCCCAGCTCTCCAGACTCCTGGTTCTAAACTCTCTTTCCATAAGATCTCGTTATTCCAGGGCCCCAGTCAGTTTTAGACCTCTTCTCCAAAGGCTGTGGCCCCAGCCCCTTTAGTTTTCCTTCCCTGGGGGCTCCTGGCTGCCCAGGCAGTAGCCCCATTGGGGCACAGTTTCCTCCCACCCACCCCCAGGACCTAGTAGCTCTGGCTGGAGCTCCTTATTATGCCATAATTACCCTCATTAGAGAAACACCTCTTCATGGTGGAGACACCTTTCCCCCCCTTTTTTCCACTCACATTAAGGCTGGGTCAGTGTTTCCGTAATAAACCCTTCTTTTTCAAGGGGCTGTAATTTGGCTATAAAACTGCCAGAGCTGCCGAACGGGGGCAGTGGGGACAGCCCCGTTGGTGGTGATGGGATTTTGTGTGTGTGTGTGCAGGGCGGAGAGATTCCAAAATAATATGTATTTATAAAAGCCCATCTGGCCCATTTCCCCAAGCCCTGAGTTTGGGGGGGGGGCACACATAGGCACGCATACCCATAAATATACACACATGTGCTCATAAACACACACACCTGTAAACATGCACACACCTGTAAACACATACACAGATCCATGAGTACAGTGTCTGGAACACAGTAAATGCTTAATAAATGTTGACGGATAGGCTGAGCACACTTTCAGAGAATGGGGGAGATGGAGAACTGGGGAGTCCTTAGCAATCATCTCCTTCAACCCCCATATTTTACAGAGGAGGAAATCCTTTAAGCTCCACCTTATGGAAATCCATGTGTATTTAATGGGCAGCCCAGAGAGGTTAGGTCACTTCCCCAAGGTCACAGAGATGGAAAGTTGAGGACCCCCAACTGTTTTTTTCGACTATATCATGTTGCCTTTTGTAAACCCTCATAAAATACCTGGAAGCACCCATACCTAGCATCAACCACGTTCTTGTAAAATGCATACAGAGACTCATAGACATGTCTATAGACACACCCACACACATGTTTAGTTTGGGGCAGTGTAGTCAGTAGCAAACCAAGCACTGCTTCCAAAGGCAGGAAGCCTTGGGTTCAAATCCCACCTCTGATATTAGCTGTATGAACATGGGTAAGTCTTTTAAATCCTTAAAAAATTTTAAATCCTCTTAACCTCAGGTTTTTCATCTGTAAAATGGGGATAATGATGCTTATCTGTGGTGTTATCAGGAAAGACATCTGAGGAGTTGACACCCAAGCTATGCTCTTTGGGAAGTTGGGGATTTTAAGAGGGCAAAAGAGAAAATCCTTGTCCCACTTTACAGGGTCATTGTCAGGCTCAAATGAGATAATGTAGGTGAAACACTTTGCAAAAAATTAAAATTACTATTAGCTATTGTTATTATTTTGTGGTTATTATTATTATTATTATTATTATTAGTAGTAGTAGTAGTAGTAGTAGAAGTAGTAGTAGTAATAGTGTAGTAGTAGCAGTAGTAGAAGTGGTGGTGGTGGTGGTGGTGGTGGTGGTGGTAGGCATACCTAGTAATAGAATTTGGAACTAGACGAGACCTTAGAGGTAAACTTACCCAATTTCCTCATTTTACAAATGGGGAAACCAAGGCTCAGATAGTCTAAGGCCACACAGGGGAATAGTGGAAGAGGTGGGTTTAGAACAGAGGTCCTCTGACTCTAAAACCAGTCCCTGTTTTGCTGAACAGCACTGTTTCTTCATAATAGTAACATGCATAGACAGAGACATAGATAGACATCATACACTCATGTGTGTGCACAAGAACACACACTTGTATAGCCGCACTTTTGTGCAGACACTTGTTCACGCACATACATAGAAAAACTTCTTTTCTCTGGGCTTAAGATGTTCCCATTCTTCTCTTTAGGATGCCTTGGGAAAGCTCCCATGTGCCTGCCATACATGGCTCTCTCCAGGTCTCAGCTTCAGTGACACAGCCCCTGGGTCTCTGCAGGACCCAACATTCTCCCACTTGGATGGCTCATTACTATATACATCAGGCCATTGGCTTGCTCATATGCTCCCAGGGAGAGCCCCAGTGAAACTATCCCAGACCCCCAGAAGGGAAACACCTAGAACGCTATAACCCAGGCGGAACACCCTTTGGCTATCAGATGTGGCTGACCTTTGACTGTGGTACATCTAGAACCCCTAATACCACACCGGTCATCTCTGTGGACCTAGAACACCAACTATCATACCATGCAACCTAGATTAATCAGTATAATGTCATCTACTTCTATGGACCCAGATTAGTCCAGCTTTATGTCACATATATATCTATGGGAGCAGAACATTTAATATTAAACCATGTACCTCTATGCACCTAGAACATTCCATATCATTCAATACACTTCTGTGGATCTAGAATAATCAGTATAATGATGTATACATCAATGGATTCAGATTATTCTGTTTTATGGCATATGTATATTATTATTTATCATTATAATTATATTATATAGAAAATCTGATATATCATCAGAATAATATGTAGAATATTATATGGAATGGATACATATATACATACAAAATACACATATACATTCTGTATTAATGTATGCCTCTTAGGGACCCAGAACATGGCACATACCTTCAATAACCTAAAACATTCCATATCACCCTGCATTCTGTTCTCACTGAGCCCCATCTACTTCTGGGTACCTTGAATACCCAGTATCAGCCCAACCACCTCTCTACCCCTTGAATGCACTGTATCACAACATTTGATTCAATTCAATAACACACATTAATTAAGCTCCCATTATTTAATTTAAAAAATATTTATTAAGGGCCTGCTGTATTCAAGACACTGGGGGAAGTGATAGAGACACAAAGCAAGAAATGAACCAGTCCTGCCTTCATGGAGATTACATTCGTCTTGGAGGTTAAAATATATAGAGATAAATGAATACAAAGTATTCGTTCAAGGAAATTCCAGAAAGAAGAGAGCTGGAAGTGTCAAGAAAGGCCCCTGAAGAGGTGACAACCTAACCATGCTCCCAGGAGGAATTTCTAAGGGAGTCTAAGGGGGCAAAGAAAGAATCCTTGTACTACAGGCAAAGCTCTGGGTTGGATATCTGGGTTAGCCTTCTGTCTCTGATGATCTGTGATTTTGTGATATTTGTTTGCTGCAGGATCTGGAACTCAGGCTTGCTTAGAACCAGGATAAGGTGAGTGTAGAAAACAGGAGGATTTGATCCCGGAGGGGCAATGAGGAGATGGATGTGAGCATCCTTAAACATTCACAAGTTACTTGGGACCTCAGCAATACTCATGACAAAGGAAGGATGATAGCCAATGGATCCCACAATCCCAAATGTTAGAGCTGGAAGCAGATTGACAAACACATGCCCTTAGTTCATAGAATATCAGAGCTCAGAGGGGCCTTAGAACACAGAGTATCAGACCTGGGAGAGCCTACAGAATTTTGGCATCAGAAGGAAACTCAAAACATAAAAGTTGGAAGGAACCTAGAAGGGACTTTAGAATTCAGAACCAAAAGAACTTGGAACATAAATGTCAGAGCCAAGAAGGGGCCTGAGAATATTTGAAGAGAAGTGGAAGGGATTAAACACTTCTTCTATGGCACCTAGTCTATGGCAGGCCCTGTGCTAAGTGCCCTTTCAATTATTATCTCATTATGGGCCTTCGAAGAGTAGTTCTCAACCTTTTTGCTTTCACTATCTCTTTATGCTCTTAAAAATGACTGAGGACCCTAAAGAGCTTTTGGCTATCTGGGTTATATAAGCAATGCTTTAGTTTGTTCATGAAAATAGTTTTGACCTCATGGACCGCCTGGCAGGGCTCAGGTCCTTGGACCACATTCAGAGAACCACTGCTGTCGAATATAGAACACAAAATGTTAGATGGAAAGGACTTATAGATCAGCTAACAGAGCCTTTCGGACTTTTTGGTCTTAGGAATCCTTTAGGACTCTTGGACATTATTGAGGCCCCTTTTCCAAGAGCTTTTCTTTATGAAGCCTGTGTCTATCAATATTTACTGCATTCAAAATGAAAACAGTATTATTATGAACATGGTTTAGGTCTCATGGCCCCCTTGAAAAGGGAAGGGTTCCCTTTGAGAAAGGAAATCAAAGGCCAGGGAGAAGCGATTTATGCCCAAGCACACAGTGAATTCTGGACTAGATCCTGGGAGTTCTGACCAAGGTAGGACTTGTAGCGGTAGGGAAGGGCTCAGTTCTCCCCCTGCCTCTGGGATCAGTGGAGAGAAAAGAACCTCATCTGGTTTTTAGAGGTGGAGATCTAGGCAAGGTTTGGAGAGAGACTGTTGGTGAGGGGCACAAGGCTGGGGCTGGGGCGGGCTGCCTGGTCTACCCTTATTGGAACAAGGTGACAGGCCCAACTGATCCTCCCTGGTGTTCCAGCCACAGGGCCAGCCAGGTCCTGGGCATGCTGCCGGCTTTTCCAGGTGCTGGGACATCCAGGGGAGGGAGGAGACCTTTCATGTGGGATCTGGGCAGGCGTACCACCCACCAAACAGCGGAAGCCAAGATGCCCAGGGCAGGGTGAAAGTGGTCCCTGGGAAATGGAGAACCATAGGCTTACAGAGCCTCAAAGCCAGAGGGAACATTAGAGGTCGTCTAGTCCAACCGCGTCATTTTACAGATTGGGAAGCTCCCCCCTCTGAGAAAGGGAGAGCCTTGCTTCAAGTCACATAGCCAGTAAGTGCCATAAAGCTTGAATTAGGCACAGCTCCCCGGAAACGCCAGGCTGCGCCCCAAAATGAAGCTGGCCTCATGCCATGGACCAGAACTCCTCCTCGCATAGTCAGTATTCCCTTTAAACATCTCAGGGGATTACCCTGCCTAGGCTCCTGTCTCCGGCCAGGACCCACAGCCAAACCACGTTCGTCCTTCTCCCAAAGACCTCCAGAGACCACACGGCATTCTTGGACCCCACTAGAGTGTTGCCTTGGAACTCTAGCCCTCCAAAAGTCCTTCATGTTCATGCCGAATCTGAAATCTCCGTGCTTTCCTGTAAACATGTTCCTTCCCATTCTTCCTCTCTCTCTGTCTCTGTCGCTCTCTCTTTCTCTCTGTCTCTCTGTCTCCTTCTCTCTTTCTTTCTGTCTCTGTCTCTCTTTCTCTCTGTCTGTCTCTCTGTCTCTGTCTCTGTCTCTGTCTCCGTCTCTCCCTCCCTCTCTCTTTCTTTCTGTCTCTCTCTGTCTCTGTCTCTGCCTCTGTCTCTGTCTCTGTCTCTCTCTCTCAGAATCAATACTCTGTATTGGTTCCAAGGCAGAAGAATGGAAAGGGCTTGGCAACTGGGGTTAAGTGACTCCCCGAGTCACACAACGAGGAAGTGTCTGCGGTCACATTTGAACCCAGGACCTCCTGTCTCTGGGCCTGGCTCTCAATCCACTGAGCCACCTGTTTCTCCTTTTCCCTTGTTCCATTCTCTCTTTACTGGATTCTGACCTGGCAGGGACTTTAGTGTCGCCAAGATTAACCCCCTCAGTTTACGTAGGAAAAGACAGGGATTACAGGGAATAACAGACTAACTCAGGGTCACACAGTGGATTTACACTCAGCTCCCTGGCTCTTTATTCCAGTGTTCTACAATGCCACCCACATTTGTGAGCAGAATTCATTTATGTGTAGGAAGGAGTAAAAGGCAGAGTATCAGACTATAGTGCAATGATTTCTGCCCTGGGGGAAACTAGAGGAAATCAGAGTTCTAGTTGTATGTACCTGCTGTGAATTAGAAAGTGTTTGGTAAATTAATATAATTTATTATTATTGTTATTTACTAGTCTTGTAATTTCATTAATGCAGGGAATTCCCAGTGAGGAAACTCCCTCTACTAACACCAGTTGGTGCCTGGGACAAAGAGAAGCCAAGGATCACAAACTGGACTGTCCCTGTAACCTTGAAAGACTGTCTCCTGCCTTGGCTCCTGTACACAAGCTGGAAGCCATGCCTGGGATATAGTTCTTCCTCATTTTAGCCTCGCTCCTAAGGGCAACCTTCTCTTACTTCCCTGGTCGTGCCTTCTCCCACCTTAAATTAATTTGTATTTACTTTTTCCTGTACATTATATTCTTTCAGAAGACTGTAAGCTCCTTGAGGACAGGGACAGTTGTATCCCTGGCATCCAGCACACAGTAGGCACTTAATAACCATTTCTTGAATCGAATCCACTTGTGGGGTACCACCTTACCCTGGCCATGGGATTGTGTTTATCCTCTTTGAGAGAGTCATCCATGAAGACAAAATCTATAATACATAGTCGAAGGAGCCTAGACCTGAGAGAAAAAAGACCTACATCCTGGTCCTAGCTGTGGCTCCTAATTCCATGTGTGATGCTGACCAAGTCCCTCTCTGGGACTCATTTTCTTTCTACACAAACTTGGAAGCTTAACTATCATGGATTCTCAAACTGAGGTTAGTGATTTTTTTTAAATGTGGTAACTACATCAGTATAATTGTCTCCTTTGTAATCTTATGCATTTTATTTTATCAATTTAAAACCATGATCTTGAGAGGGGAACCATAGGTTTTCCTGAGCTACTCAAGGCGTATGTATAGGACTCAGAGAACCTGGAGAACCCCTAGATTAGGGGTTAGCTTTAACGTCTTGGCTAGCCAAGGAATTCAACATTCCAAAGCTCTTTTTGCTCTGTCCTCTTGTACTCTGGGGTCTCTTCCTGTTCTAACCTCATTTCCTTTAAATCCCAACAAAAATCCCTTCTTTCTTTTGCTGGAATCCTTTCCCTCTCCCTCTTAATTCGAGCATCTTCTCTATGCTAGTTATCTCTGTTTATTCTGTATATAGCTTGCCTGACATATATCTATTTGCATGCTGACTGTTTCATTAGTCTATAAATTCTTTGAGGGCAGGGACTGTTTACCACACTACCTTGTACATAGTAGGGGCTTAAGAAATGTTCACTGGGGGCAGCTTGGTAGACAAATGGATAGTGGGCCAGGCCTGGCGACTGGAGATTGTGGGTTCAAATCTGACCTCCAATTGCCTCACCATTATTGTTCTTTTTTTCTTAGAACTGGCACTAAGACAGGGTAAGAGTTTTATTAAAAATTAAAAAAAGAAATATCGATTGATTAAGCTCCTGTTCTAAAGTCCCTTCAAGGTCTGACATTCTATGTTCTAAGGTCCCTTCAAACATTAGAATTCTATGTTCCAAGTTCTTTCTTAGTCTTTTCAGTTAATGCTTTAAGGCCTTTCTTCATTTTTATAGTCAATGTTCTAAGTCCCTTTCTAGATCCTATACTCTAGATTCTAATCTCCCTTCCAGGTTTGACATAATCTATTCAAAGGGCCTTCCCAGCTCTGGGGGAGCTCTGACATGCTATATTCTTTTTTTTTTTTAAATTTAACCCTTAACTTCTGTGTATTGGCTCCAAGGCAGAAGAGTGGTCAGGGTAGGCAATGGTAGTCAAGTGACTTGCCCAGGGTCACACAGCTGGGAAGTGTCTGAGGTTGGATGTGAACCCAGGACCTCTCATCTCTAAGCCTGGCTCTCAATCCACTGAGCTACCCAGCTGATCCCAACATGCTATATTCTAAGGACCCTTCTCACTCTGATATTCTGTTTTCGAAGGGTCCTTTCATTTCTGGCATTCTCTGTTCTAAGGATTCTTTGAACATAGACATTCTGTGTTCTGAGGCCCTTTCCAGCTCTAACATTCTGTTTTCGAAGGGTCCTTTCAATTCTGGCATTCTCTGTTCCAAGGGTTCTTTTAATTCTGACATTCTGGGTTCTAAGGCCCCTCCCGGCTCTAACGAGCTATGTTCTAAGGGGTCCTTCTAATTCTCAGGGGAAACCAGTGCAGATTGGGGTGGGAGGTGAGGGTGTGGCTGATGCTGAGTCAAAGGAAGAAAGAATAGCTAGACAGAGAACTTTAGAGCAACAGACCCTGACGTCTGGGTCATGTCACGTGGGGAGTTTTATGTATGGCGAGGAAACAGAGCAAGGCCTTTGGAGTTCCTCTGATGGCTGGAATAGAAGGCTGACCTCCCTCTGAACTAAGAGAAAGGAGGGGGCAGTCTAGGAAACAGTTTTAAAAGGCTAAAGAGTGAGGTGGGGACAGAGACAACTGTGTTAGCCGGAGCCCTGGGGGACTTGGCCAATTTGCATTCTTCCCCAGAGGGACCATCGTGGACTTTACTGAAGGCTCTCAAGACAGGCTGCTAAGACATCTGGGAGGATGCTGGTTGGAGAGTGGGAAACAGATCTAATGATGAACTTCCTGTCCATCTAAGCCCCATCCACTGTTATAACACGGAGTAGCAGAGGAAGAAAGGACCTTGACTTCTACCGAGTCTGACCGGTTCACATTATAGAAGAAGACACTGAGCCCTAGAGAAGACAAAGTGACTTGAATTTACTTGAATTACTTATGAGTTACATAGCGAGTGAATGGCATCCTTGGGATTAGATTCTAGGGCTTCTGACTCCCAGTGAAGGGTTCTGGGTTTTCGTTTGATGCTTCAGCCAAGAGATCCAGGATTCTCCTCTCCTTTATGGTTTTCTCATTACTTCCAGGTCTCCACACCCTAAACTCCCTACCTTCCAAATCTAGGCTTCCTGCCTAGGTTTCCCCTATCCTTCCAAACTACATCATGTAAGCTGAGGGGACAGAGAGATAAAAGTAGCCCCGGCCCTCAGAAAACCCTCCAGAACATTGTAGAGGACAGCTTGGTACCCCTTCCCCTCTCTCCTCCAATTTGACACCATCTGCTCTGGGTTTTAGTCCTCCCTCAACTTGAAAGAGTACTGACCCTAAAGGCCAAGGAACCTGGTTCTAGTCCTGTCTCAGAGGCTTATTACTTGTTGTTGTTTTGTTTTTTTTTTTAAAGCAATGGGGGTTAAGTGACTTACCCAGGGTCACACAGCTAGGAAGTGTTTGAGGTCAGATTTGAACCTAGGACCTCCCATCTCCAGGCCTGGTTCTCAATCCACAGAGCCACCCAGCTACCCCAGAGGCTTATTACTTGTGAGATCTTGGGCCAATCCCAAGGGTTCTAAGATCCTTCCCAATGCTGACATCCTGTGTTCCAAGGCTTCTCTTAGCTCTGACATTCTGTGTTCTCCCAGTGCTGACATTCTGTGTTCTAAGGACTCTCCCAGCCCAGACAGTCTGTATTCCAAGGCTCTTCTCAGCTCTGGCATTCTGGGTCTTAAGGACTCTACTAATTCTCAGAGGATAAGCAGTGCAGATTCAGGTTGGGGGGTGAGGAGGTGCCTGATGCTGAGTCAGTTTCCTCATCTGAAAATTGAGGGAGTTGGGTTAGCTTTGGCCTCCGAAGTCCCTTCTTGTTCTAGAGCTGTAATCCTATAACCTTGACCAAAGTTTTGGCCCCAGCATTGCTGCACCAGAGGGGAGATGGTGGGAAAGGAGTCTTCAGCTATCATTGAGTCCAATCCTATCATTTCACAGAAAAGGAAACACATCTAGAGTGGATAAAGTAACTTGAATTCACTTGAATTGCGTAAGATTACACAGTGAGTGGCATATCTGGGACTAGAACCCAGGGGGTGGGTATTTCCCTTCTGGCAGCCCTTGAAAGGAAGAGGAGAGGAGTCCTTGACTTGACCGACACCAAGGTCCTCCCCTGCTTGAAGGAGCCCTGGAGATGGTCTGGCCCCTAGAGAGGGGAGGTGGCTAGATTAGGTGGTGTCATCATCACAGTAATATACCACATATATGAGCACATCTGTTTTCACTTTACAGAGAGTGTTCCCATCCACTGTCCCATTTTATCTTTATAACAATGCAAGGAAGCAGGCAGAGCTGGACTCATTATCGGCTTTTTTCAGAGGAGAAAACCAAAGAACAAATTATGAAGGAATTAACTCAAGGTTGTATAGCCATTAAACTTGAAAATAGAATTTCTAGCTTTGAATTTCTGTGTTCTAAGGCCCCTCCCAGCTCTGACATTTTCTGTTTTAAGGGCCTTCTAGTCCTGATATTCTAAATTCCCTCCAAACCCTGACATCCTCCATATTAAGGTCCTTCCTAGCTCTGACATTCTATGTTCTAGCTCCCTTTAAACCTTTAAACTGCAGTAACTTAAGGCCCTTCATCGCTCTGAAATTCTGTGTTCTCACCTCCATTCTAGTCCTGACATTATATATTCTAAGCCATCTCCAAACTCTGACATTCTTTAAATTAAGATCCTTCCTTGCTCTGAAATTCCGTGTTCTCAGTTCTCTTCTAGCTCTGACATTCCTTCTTCTATGGTTCATAGATTATGGGAACCAAAAGGGATTTGACCGTCGTTTAGGTCTCCCCATTTTTTTCAGATGAGGAAACTAAGGCCCACAGAGGAAAAAGAGATTTCTCCAAGCTCATATGGCTATTGGCCTAGTGAGATTCCAACCTGTTTTCTTACTGCTAGTCAAGAATGCTTTTTACAACACACACTTCCCCTTTATACTTAGAGCAGTTGTGGCTAGGGAGTAGACATTTCCCTGCCCTCTGACATCCTATAATGCTTCATTTCCTGAACAGATGGAAGATTTCATTGGCCAGCCTCGATTCACCATTATTGAATGGTCTTCCATGTGTTGCTGGCCCCAAATTTCATTCGGAGGATAGTCACTCCTCAGGTAATGAGGTGAATGAAGTTGGTGCTTTGAACATTAGACACACAAGAAAGCCTTTTCGGCTTAGGAGGACCTGCACGAAATCGGGCTCTGGTGGCCTGACCTTTGAAAGTCTACAGTCACCTGCACGTTATACTGAGGCACTGGTGGACGATGCCACTGAGGCAGGCTCCTATGAAGATGTGTCTCATTACTGGGTTCTTTACCTTAACCAAGAACCCAGAGCACCAGCCAGTGGAGTTGGCCTTAAGAATTTCTCAGTGGTCTCCTTCCGTCCAGACTGGCCCCCTAATAGATGAGGGGTTTGAGGACAGAGCTCTGTCCAAGGTTCTACTTAGAAACCTTAATGAGAATATACTGAGATTTCAGCATTGAGTGGGGTTCCTTCTCTCTGCCAGTCTGGAGCCCTGGCTCTGATAGGGGATCCAGGGGGAGGGCAAGATTGTGTCTACATGAATTTAGGGCTGTCCCCAAATAGCCTAGGTCTGAATCTTTCATCCGAGGGCAATTTCTAAACTTCTCTTAACCTGAAGAACTTTCAACTCTTTCCACACTCCTCATATGGGAAACCCCCATGACCAAACTTGAGTCTTGAAACCATCTGAGGTCAGAGGATTTGATCTGGAGGAATTAAATAAACTATATACATCTGTTCCTGGCTTAACTGAGCCGGGGATGTGAGGTTGGGGGAGGTAGGTCAGCTGGAAGAAGTGGGGGAATTAAAGCCTAGAAGGGGAAGGAAGTGGAGAGTTGAGGATCAAGGGTGATGTTGAATTAGTGAGGGCCAACCAGGTGAGGCCAGCAAGGTGAGGCTGGAGGTAAATAAGGTCAGAAAATGGGCACCATGATGTGGCAGAGATGAGTTCCTGAGGGTAAGTCTGAGAGTTGGGACTAAGAAGGTAAGCTCAAAAAGTTGAGGCCAGTGGAGTGAGACTTGCTTGGCAGCAGAGATGAAAAGTGAGGCCTAGGAATTGGGGTTAAGGTGGTACTCCAAGAAGGTGTTATTGCCTTTGAGTGGGCCAGGCCAGAGGAGAGGGGCTGAGGTGGGAAACATGGAGATTTCCTCAGCATGTTTCATGCCCAGCTGGCCTAGACAAGGGTTTTATGGCCAGGTGGGCAAATAGCTGGAATCTGGCATAGAAGGGATGTAAATGGTGTTGTATGCCAGGCATTGTGCTAAATTTTAAGTGATCTAACAATGAAGGAATCACAGAATGTGAGAATGAGAATGAGAAGGGAATCTTTAAAATTGGAGCATTTAGGGATAATTTGAACTGAAGACCTAGAAAGACTTATCTTTATGAGTTCAAATCTGCCCTCAGACACTTTCTAGTTGTGTGTGTGTGTGTGTGTGTGTGTGTGTGTGTGTGTGTGTGTGTGTGTGTGTGTGTGAGAGAGAGAGAGAGAGAGAGAGAGAGAGAGAGAGAGAGAGACCCTGGGAAAGTCACTTAACCTTAGTTTCTTCATTTGTAAAAAGAGCTGAAGAAGAAAATGGCATACCACCCTAGTATCTTTGCCAAGAAATTCTAAATGAGGTTATGCTAACATGATTGAAATGACTGAATAACAACAGTAATAATTTACATTTCCTCCCATCCTTTAAAACTCAGCTCAAGTCCTCATCACTCCTGGAAGCTTTCCTATGTGCCCAGGTCTAGATTATTACTATCAGATTATACAGGTTTGCCTTAGTTGACACCCCTCTTGCCCATCCCCTGCTGCAGAATTTTGTATTTTTGGGCTTTTGAATTGTATGCCAGGTATTCTTTAGAGGACAGGGAATGAAATAAGCATTTATGAAGGACCTACTATGTGCTAGGCACTGTGCTTTTATGGTTGGAGACACTGAGGCAGAGGTGAAGTGACTTGCCCAGGATTACATAGCTAGTAAATTTCTGAGGTTGGATTTTTAAGTCTGGTCTTCCTAACTCCAGGTCTAACACTCTATCCACTGTGCCATCTAGCTGCCCCATTTTACAGATGAGGAAATTGAGGCAGACAGAGACCAAGTGGCTTGCCTAGGATTATATAGCTATTAAGTGTCTAAAGCTGGATTTGAACTACTGGACTTTATCACACCTATCTCACATGGTTGGTGCAAGATCAAATGAGATCATATTTGTAAAGTCCTTGGCACATAGTAGGCCCTTAAACTAATGTTTATTCCCTTCCTGTTGCCATGTAACGAACTACTTTGCTCTATTTTGTACTTATACTATGTATCTATATGCAGATATAGACACCTATAGAAAATATGTGTACATACATTTATTTGCAATACATGCATTCATGCACACCTCCATATTTATTTTTTAAAACCCTTACCCATCCACCTTAGAATCCTGTGTCATGAGTAGCTAGGTAGCTCAGTGGATAGAGTGCTGGCCCTGGAATCAGAAGGACTTGAGTTCAAATCTGGCCTCAGATATTTCCTAGCTGTATGATCCTAGGAAAATCCCTTCGCTCTGTTTGCCTCAGTTTCTTCACCTGTAAAATGAGCTGGAGAAGGAAATGGCAAAATACTCCAGTATCTTTGCCAAGAAAACTCCAAATGGGGTCACAGAGAGTCAGGCAGGACTGAAAAATGATTGAACAACAATAAATCCTGTAAGTATACATGTTTACATACATTTATTCTGTATATATGCACATACATAGCCCTTTGTTTTATGTATATACATATATATGTATGTATGTATTTATGGATGTTCCTATAAAAACACCCTGAGAGTAGGAATCATTTCATTTTGGGGGATCTGCCTCCCAGGGAATCTGACTACCCTTTCACAGAGCAGGTGCTTAGGTTGACTACTGGGTATTTATTTGCAGGCATGTGTACATGTATGCTTGGATTATAGCAGGATTGTCCATTAGGGGAATTCCAGGGGAATTCATGAAAAAGGGAAACCACAGACGCAGCCACAGTGGGGTCTGGATGTGGAATCTGGGAACGCTAGAAAGGTGTGTGGTTTAGTTATGCCTTATGGGGAGCTATGGGGTCCCTCTCAGGAGCTATCTGGGGAACCCTAGAATCTCAGGTCAGGCTTGATGCTTCCTCCCCCTCCGCATCATTCCCAGTTTATAGGGGTGCCATGCCCAGGGCAGGAAGGCATGGTAAGCAAGAGAGCATGGGGAGAGAAGGGGACACATTCTGAGAACTTTCACATGGTTCTCATTGACAGAGAAGCCACTTCCTCTGTCTGTGATCTCCCGCTCCCTCCTACAGAAAGCCACCCTCATCTCCACACATCAACCCACTAGCCCTCCCCAATACACACGCAGACTCCCACATGCACTTGCATCTCATCAGCCGTGTAGAGCTGAGTACATTGGCATAGCCATGTGGCCCTGAGAACAGGCACACACACACACACACACACACACACACACACACACACACACACACACACACACACCCTTGCATGGCTGCTAACATACCTGACCTGCATTACAGAAATGCATCTATGATTTTTGTGTTCATGGACAAATGCCAAAACCCAGATGTGGGGGTGGCCCTGCAGAGCTTTCTTGCCGGGGAAGGGGGTATATCTCAGAACAGATGATCTCACAGGCAAGGTAGACATATGAACTCTAAAGACCCTACGGCCCTAAGAGCTCACTCGCTTAGAATAATTTCCAATACTGGAACTGAAAGGGACTGTAGAATACTGAACGTCAGAGCTGGGTGGCTGGAGGTAGCTTTAAACTCTGAATGTCAGAGTTAGGAAGGGCCTTTGACCAGAAAATATCAGGGCTAAGAGGACCCTTAGAACTGAGGATGTCAGAACTGGGAGAGACATTAGAGCTGAGAGGTCCCTTAGAACAGAAAATGTCAGAGCTAAGAGACCTTAGACCCTAGAATGCTAGAGCTGGGAGGTTCCTTAGAACAGAGAATGTCAGAACTGGGAGAGATCTTAGAGTCCAGAATGTTAGAGCAATAAGGGGCCTTAGTACACAGAATGTCAGATCTGGAATGGACATTAGAACACAGAATGACAGAGTTGAGAAGGACGTTAGAACAAAATGTCAGACGTAATATTCGAGCTAAAGGGGACACTAGAAGGTAGAATGTTAGAACTAGAACAAACCTAAGAACAAAACCTGTCAAAGCTGGAAGGGTGATTAGGACATGGGATGTCAGAAATGGAAGAGATTTTGGGGGAAATCCAATGCTTTCATTTTTTCAAATGAGCAAACCAAGGCTCCCAGAGGTTCAGCAAAGACCAAGCAGCCAGTTAAGTGTCAAAGGAGGGGCTGTGGGCCTGCTGCTTCTCCAGCTTTCTGCTGCTTCCCCAACTGCCCCTAGATTCTGAGAAATGGCAAGCACAGGTGCAGAGAAACCTAAAGAGGCTTTAGGTGAACCTGGGAGCAAACCAGTCTCTGCTAACTCTCTTTGCCCATGATAGATTGAGAGGCAAATGAGGGTCCCCATTAATGCCTTCAGCTTCTCTGGATCTTTCTTAGCAGCCAGCATTGGGCCCTACAAATAGCAGGCATGTTAAATGACTATTAAATGAATTAATGAAGTCTTAGTGAAATGCTCTTCCCACAATCTTCCCCTGTTGACATCTGACAGCCCAGGTCAAATGTTACTTCCTCTAATTCCCCCCTCCCCCAAGCCGAAAGGGATTTCTTGAATCTTTTTTGCTCTTGTGAGACTTTGCCTAATCTCTTATCACTTCTCCCATTCTCATTTATAACAGAGTTATCTATGTCTCTCATCTTCTTGACAGATTGTAAGTTCTAGGACTGCAGGGCCCATTTGGCTCTGCGCTGCCTAATAGCTTAATAAATATTTGCTGGATTAATTAAATCTTAACTTGATTTCATAAAATGTAGGAGCTCTGTTCCAAGGATTTCCTCAGCTTGAACATTCTAGGTACTGAGGTGCCTTCCAGTGTGAATTTTCTCTCCCCAAAGTTCCCTCAAGGTTCTAACATTTTATGTTCTTAGACCCCTTTTGGTTTTAACCTTCTATGTTCTCAAAGCCCTCCCAACTCTGACATTCTGGGTTCTAAGAGCCTTCCCAGCTCTGACATTCTCTGTTCTAAAGTCTCTCCCAGCTCTGACATTCTCTGTTCTAAGGTCTCTCCCAGCTCTGACAGTCTCTGTTCTAAGGTCTCTCCCAGCTCTGACATTCTCTGTTCTAAGGTCTCTCCCAGCTCTGACATTCTCTGTTCTAAGGTCTCTCCCAGCTCTGACAGTCTCTGTTCTAAGCTCCCTCCCAGCTCTGACATTCTCTGTTCTAAGGTCTCTCCCAGCTCTGACATTCTCTGTTCTAAGGTCCCTCCCAGCTCTGACATTCTCTGTTCTAAGGTCTCTCCCAGTTCTGACATTCTCTGTTCTAAGATCTCTCCCAGCTCTGACATCCTGTGTTCTAAGGTCTCTCCCAGCTCTGACACTCTCCATTGTAAGGCCCCCACCAGCTTTGACATCCTACATTCTAACATTCCTTTTTCCTATGATTGTTGTGGGTTCTTTTAGGGGATGGGAGAAAGCTTAGGCTAGAGCTTGCTTGTTCATAGTTGTTTACAAGTTGTTGCCTCCATTAGATTGTGAACTCCTTTTGGGTAAGGACTGTAGTTTGCCTTCCTTTGTATCTCCAGAACTTAACATGGTCTCAGATATATATATATATATATAATGTGCTTATTGTTATATTTGTTGTTATATTATATATCATATATTATTATATTATATTTATTATTATAAATGCTTACTAACTGAGTGGGACACAATAGGCGTGTAATAAATATTTATAGACTGACCAGTCTATAGGAAATTCTCTCTTGCCAATAAATTGAGCCCATGTTTCATCGTTTATAGTCTTAGAGATTTTCCTGGAGGCACTAAAAGGTTAAGTGACTTTTTCAGGGTCATACAGCTAGAATATGTCAGAGGTAGGACTTAAACCCAGATGTCCCAACCGTGAGGCCAGATTTCTATTAATTGTACAATGCAACCTCAACCTCAAGCTAATTCTTTGATAAAAAATAAAAATATGGATACTGGGGGGAGGGAGACTGCTAACGTTTGGATCTATTTATTTAAAAACCCTTGCTTTCTATCTTAGAATCAACACAATATCAGTTCCAAGGCAGAAGAGCAGTAAGGGCTAGGCAACTGAGATTAAGTGACTTACCCAGGGTCACCCAGCTAGGAAGTGTCTGAGGCCATGTTCAGGCCTGGCTCTCTATCCATTGAGCCACCTAGCTGCCCCTGGTATTTTTTTTTTTTTTGCATTTTACAAGCACTATTAAAATTAAAATTAAGTTAAAAGAGGACTTCAGAGCCTTCAGATTTGAAGGCTGTGGGTCCCATCCTGTTAGGATGCCTCTCCCGAACACGGATTTCAGTTTTACAGTAAGGATCTGAGGGGATGGCATGGTCTGGCAGAAAGAGAAAAACCTCAGTTTGCATCCTGGCTCCACTATGCTAATTTTCCTTTCTGGGACTTCGAGGAAGTTGCTTAATTTCTCTGTGCCTCAGTTTCCTCATCTGTCAAAGGATAGGATATTCCCTAGAAAGACTCTGATGTATTATGAGGCTAATGATCCTGTGATTATAAGCCTACCTACCTGTATTAGTACTTGCATAGATATGTTATGCAGAAGTTGGATGAGTCTATACCTATCCAGAGGGAGGGATAGGGACTGAGGGAATAGGCTCAATCAGCCTTGGGCCACAAAGGCTCCCACAGTCCCGCTTACTCAGTGACCTATTCAAAACCAGCCACCCACATGCATCACTGGAAAGCACTGCCCCAAGGTCTCATCACTCCCCACTTCTCAGAAGTCAATCCAGTCCTACAAGAACTTCTTAATCATTTACCACATGTGGTTGGCCATGATCAGGCAAAGATAAAACATAAAAAACAGTTCTTGCCCTCAAGGAGCCAACTAGTTCCTATGGAATTGGGCCTAAAGCATTTTTCTAGGCCCTAGAGGAGCCCCAATGTATGCACCCACCATCTTTTCTCCACTGGCCTCCCCCAGGACTTTGGCTCCTGGCTCCACCCAAACCCATCCCTGGAGGCCTTGACTCTTTTTTTGGCTTAATGACTTAGAGCTAGCCTAGCCTAGTGGTTAGAGAGGGGCCTTGAATGGAGGAAGATTTGAGATTCTGACACCTACTTACTTTGTAACACATTGGGTAGATCATGTAAGCCTTACATTGTAAGGTGTTTTCTGTTTTTTTTAAACCCTTGCCTTCCATCTCAATACTATATAGAGGTTCCAAGGCAGAAGAATCAGTAGAGGTTAAGTGACTTGTCCAGGATCACACAGTTAGGAAGTGTCTGAGGCCAGATTTGAACCAATGTGCTCCCATCTCTAGGCCTGGCTTTCCAGCCACTGAGCCACCCAGCAGCCCCCTCATGTAAGCTTTTGATACCCTAGACAGCCTTCAAGAACTAGACACTGAAGAGGAGTTGTTATCATTCTTGAATCAATTAGTTGTGTCTGATTCTTGCTGATCCCATCTGGGTTTTCTTAGCAAAGATAGTATCAATGTGCCTTGATAGAAGGAGTTTCCTCACTGGGAATTTTCCAATATCCATGAAATCACAAGTTCAAACTTTATCCCTATCCCTGTCAAGTGAGTCAGCCTGATATAATGGAGGAAGGGCTGGACTTGAGCAATGGAGAGAGACAGAAAAACTTGGTTTCGAACCCTACCTCAGATAGTTCCTAGCTGTTGACTCTGAGCAAGTCACCTTACCTCTGTCTGCCTCAGTTTCCTCATCTGGAAAATGAGTGGTCAGATTCTGCTGATCTCTAGGGGCTTTCCCAGCTAGGATGATAAAATGCTTTTCTTGCCCCATCTCCTTGGCCTCAAATGCTTATTGATACTTTTTGTTTTTCCATCTCGGTCATATTTGGCCACACTCTCCCTCCCTGCCCTCTCCTTCCCCACATCGAGAATATTCTCTAATCTCAAAGAAAAACCAGTTCTACAAAAGCAGCTGATGTAATGTCAGCAAATGCATGATGTGGTCTTCCATCTCTCCAAGAAATAGAGGGAGCTTCATTTCCTCATCTTTTTGGCTAAGATTGGCCATTACAATTATAGTGTTGAGTCTCGTGTTATAGTGTTCGATGACATCAATGTAGTCGTCGTATGTTTTCCTGGTTCTGCTTTCTCTTTCTTGTGTCAGTTTGTACAAGATTTCCCAAGACTGAATTGTCTTTGTAATTTCTTATGCTGTCATAACCTTCCTCTACGTTACTATACCACAATTTGTTGGAGCCATCAGCTCCTCTATGGACATCCTGTTGATTGGAATGTTACCAAATCCAAAATTCCACCTCCTTTAAGCCAAGAGATAGCCCTTCACATGGGGACTGAGCAATTCCATATATTCCAACACCACACCAATAGCTCTTCACATGGGGACCATCTGACTCCATTCTGGGACCATGTCAAGAGATGGCCCTTCACTATGCCCAAAGAGATTTAAAAGATGCCTGCCCTTTGATCCAGCCATACCACTGCTGGGTTTGTACCCCCAAAGAGATCATAAGGAAAAAGATGTGGACAAAAATATTTATAGCTGCACTCTTTGTGGTGGCAAAAAATTGGAAAATGAGGGGATGTCCTTTGATTGGGGAATGGCTGAACAAGTTGTGGCATCTTTTGGTGATGGAATACTATTGTACTAAAAGGAATAACGAACTGGAGGAATTCCATGTGAACTGGAACAACCTCCAGGAACTGATGCAGAGTGAAAGGAGCAGAACCAGGAGAACATTGTACACAGAGACGGACACACTGTGGTACAATCAAATGTAATGGACTTCTGTACTAGCATCACTGCAATGACCCAGGACACTTCTGAGGGACTTATGAGAGAGAAAACTAGCCAAGTTCAGAGGAAGAGCTGTGGGAGTAGAAACACAGAGGAAAAACAACTGCTTGATCATATGGGTTGATGGGGATATGATTGGGGATGTAGACACTAAACAATAACTCTAGTCCAACTATCAATAATATGGAATTAGGTCTTGATCAATGATACATGTAAAAAACCCAGTGGAACTGCTTGTTGGTGATGGGAGGGGGTGGGAGAAGGGGAGGGGAAGAACATGAATCATAAGAAAATTTTCTTAATCAATTAATTAATTCATTCATTAATTAAACTTGATTAAAAAAAGAGAGATAGCCCTTCACCTGGGGACCATGTGAAAGCTTCAGGTAACTTTTCCTGATCTTGCCTGGGAAGAATGATAGAATCTCAGAGAATAAAAGAAAACTAAGAATCTAGTTAGTTCAACCTTATACCCATACAATGGCAGCTAGGAGGCAGAATGGATAGAGCACTGGGCTTGGAGTCAGGAAGAATTATGTGTTCAAATCTGGCCTCAGACTCTTATTAGATGTGTGAACTTGAACAAGTCACTTAATCCTGTTGACCTCAGTTTCCTTATCTGTAAAATGAGTTGGAGAAGGAAACAGCAAATCATTCTAGTTTTTTCCCCAAGAAAACCCCAAATGGGGTCATAAAGAGACAGATACGACCAACAATGACTAAACACCTACACCCGCACAACAGGTGCATAAAACATAATTGACAAATAAAAATCCAGCCTCTGCTTGAAGACATCTCATAAGGATGGCGAATTCATTACTCCCTGTGTAGGTCAGTTTAACTTTTGGACAGCTCTCAAGGTTTAGAAGTTATTTTTTTTAACCCTTAGCTTCTGTCTTAGTATTGGTTCTAAGGCAGAAGAGTGGTAAGGGCTAGGCAATGGGGGTGAAGTGACTTGCCCAGAGTCACATAGCTAGGAAGTATCTGAGGCCATGTTTGAACCCAGGACCTCCCATCTCTAGGTCTGACTCTTAATCCACTGAGCCACCCAGCTGCCCCTAAGTTTTGGTTTGATTTTTGTTTGTTTTTTGGTATCTTTTAACTTTCACCCATCATTCCTAGATCTGTCAGCCTCTGGGGCCAACCATCCTTATGATCACCTTTCAAATGCTCAAACTCATGAATGAATGATTTCCTGGCATCATAATAACAGTTGTCATTTAAAATACTTATAATTATTAATGAATTATAGCAATAGGTCACACTTCCTCCATTATGTCCCCGAAGGCTTCTCTTCTCCAGCCTAAATATCCCCCGTTCCTTTTGCTAATCCTCCTAGCCCATGATCTTTAAGTCCTTCCCTCTCCTGGTAGCCTTGTTCTAGATTCTCTGAAAATTCCCTCCTCTAAACTCCTGAAACATTTAGCAGTTGTGCCATTCACTTGGTGCTGGACCTGACACTTGGAAGGTGCTTAAATGCTCATCTAATGGCCACTGTGCACATTTTGCCCTTTTTGTTAGAAAGGACGATATTATTTTTTGAAGGGAGGAAATAGTTAAGGGAGAGGAGAAGAGGTAATAGTGATGCCTCGAACCCAAAAAAAAGAGAAGGAAAAAATGCATTGGCAAAACATTTATAAAACACTCAAAGGATAACAGAAGGAAGCCCACAAAGGGACAAAGGCAGGACTGGAATTACTGTGTGAAATTATTCTATATTATTGTAAGGTACTATCCCTTTAAGTGACTGACCTTTTATAATGTGATGTTACACTTTCAAGAAACCCGAGATACACCAAGGGAGAATCATGATTTCATATACAATTCTCTTTTTTCCTGTTCTTTTAAAAAAATAAATCCTTACCTTCCATCTTAGAAACAAAATTGTGTAGTGGTTCCAAGGCAGAAGAGTAGAGTGGTAAGGGCTGAGCAATGGGAGTTAAGTGACTTGCCCAGGGTCACACAGCTAGGAAGAGTCTGAGGTTATATTTGAATTCAGGACCTCCCATCCCTAGGCCTGGCTCTCAATCCAATGAGCCACTCAGGTGCCTCCTGTTCTTTCTTGAATATGGAAAAGATCATGTTTATTGATGTCTGTTAAATTCAGAATAAAATTGTTCTTGATGAATGAGTAGATGATTTCCTGGTATAAGTATAATAGCTAACATTTAAAATATTTATAATGTATAATTAGAATATTGTACCCTAAAGACTCCATCTCCCAGACTTTTTTTCTCATCCCCAAATTCCTTTCCTCTCTCCCCAACATTGCACCCTCACATTTTGTTTATAGATTGGCTGTCACCCCGCCTTTTCACTCTCTTCTCTCACCATCGTGACTGGGTTAGCTCCCTCTTTACTCTAGCTTTTTATTTTCCTTTATTTCAAGTTATTATTAACAAATCGTATTAAATATAATACTTGGAGATACTGTATATTAATTTTTAAACTCATAATAATTACCAGTTAATAATTATATGAGGTCATATTTCCTCACACCACCCCTGTGGGATTACGAGGTGGTACAAGGGAGAAAAGTGTCCAGCCTGGAGTTAAGATGACCTGACTTCAAATCTGGTCTTAGACACTTCCTAATTGTCTGGTCCTGGACGAGTCATTTAACCCTGTTGGCCTCAGTTTCCTCATCTGTCATATGAGCTGGAGAAGGAAATGGCAAACCACTCTAGTATGTCTGCCAAGAAAACCCCAAATGGGGTCAAGAAGAGTCAGACATGACTGAAATGACTGAACCACGAGAAAGTGGAGAATAACTTGCTAGATCGTGGCAGGCAGAGGAATGCCTGGAACCCATTCCTGATGTAACCCATGTCCTACTAGTGTATCATCAAGTGAGATAATGTATATACAGTACGTCACTGGCCTGCGAGTACCATATAAAATGGCGGCTAGTATTGTCTCTGTCGAGAAGAAGGCTGGTGGCAGGAGAGCAGCTGGCAGGGCGTCCTTGAGATTGAATCTGATCTGAGTCAAACCCAGAGCTGGGGTTCTGGGCTACGGGTTGCAACTGTTGTCAACACGATACCTGAAGAGGGTTTTTAGATACTCCCGAAAGTTCTTTCACATTTATTTCCTCTCTGGGCTTTCCAATGGTTAGCTTTGCCTCCCTCCGAAGATTATCTCTCTTGTATTTTCTTATCTGTTTGCATGGGAAAAGGGGGTCTTAGGTGCAGAGCTGGAAGGAGTCTCCAAGGTCCTCAGCCTAACCTCCATCCCGTTTCACAGAGGAGGAAACCAAGGCTTAGGCAGGTCAAGTGACTTTGGGTCGCACACTGGACCCTGGTTTCTGAGTGTCCATAATGAGTGCTTGTTCCATTCGCCACCCTACCTTGTTGTATCCTGGTAAAATGGAAAAGTGCTAGATTTGGGGTCAGAGAACCTGCGTTCAAATCTTGACTCTCTTCCTTGCCACCTCTTAGGGGCGGGTGGCATGATGGATACATTGCTGGATGGGGAGTCAATCCTCTAAACTCTCTTGGCTTCAATGGACCTCTAGCCCATTTACGATATCAAAACTTGGACTAGAAGGCCTCTAAGATTCTTTTCAGGCAGCTAGGTGGTGAAGTGGATAAAGCCCTGGGTTTGGAGCCTGGAAGACTCTTTGTGAGTTCAAATCTGACCTCAGGCACTTACTAGCTGAATGACCCTGGTCAAGTCACTTAGTTCTATTTACCTCAGTTTCCTAATCTTTAAAATGAGCTGGAAAGGGCAGCTGGGTGGCTCAGGGGATTGAGAGCCAGGCCTAGGGATGGGAGGTCTTGGGTTCAAATCTGGCTTCAGACACTTCCTAGCTGGGTGACCCTGGGCAAGTCACTTAACCCCCATTGCCTAGCCCTTACCACTCTTCTGCCTTAGAATCAATATACAGTATTGATTCTAAGACGGAAGGTATGGGGTTAAAAAATAAAATAAAATGATCTGGAGAAGGAAATGACAAAGCACTCCAGTATCTTTGCCAAGAAAACCCCAAATGGGGTCACAAAGAGTCAGATATGACTAAAAACGACTGAACGATGACAAACAAAAGTTTCTTCCAACTCTGAATTTATGGTCCTAAGAGAAGGCTGGCCAAGTTTCTTGATATCCCTACCTCGATTTTCTCATACGTCAAATGGATTAGCAGTTAGACTGGATAGTCTCTAAGGTCCCTTCTAGCTCCATGATCCTATAGTCTCAATCAATCAATCAGTTAGCATTTATTAAGCATCTACTTATGTGCCAGGTACTGTCCTAAGCACTGGGGCTACAAAGAGAAAAATGAGATAATCCTCGCCCTCAAGCAGCTTCTCTTCTATCCCTTAGAGGTTCAGTTATGACTTGAATCCCCAGGGCCCAGCACTTCTTGGATGCTTAATAAATAGAATTGCTAGAGAACCCTGATGGTGGAGACTGAGTACCTTAGTAGCTATGCTTGGGGGAAGAGTATGGCAAAAGCGGCCTGGAGGATAGCCCTATCCCTAGGTGAGCTTGTGCTGGGAAAGGAGGCCAGCCTGTTCTTTAAAGAGTCCAGCTCTGGGATGAATAGGGGGACAGTAACTCTAGGGAAGGGATTCCTCTGGCAGTTGCCACAGGAGGACCTCAAGGCAGGATGTGACAAGGCAGAGTCAGGAGCAACAGAATGGAAGTTATAGGGAAAGTTTCCTGACCCTACCCCACTGCCCTTCACAAGAAGCCAGTAACCTGGGACACGGCCACCTTCATCATCTATTAGTTATGGCTTTAGATGAGACTTGTCCTATTCTTCTCTGTGGACCACACAGAGAGCCCCTAAGCAGGGAAGGTCCTCAAAAAAATGCCTGCTGAGTGAACTAACTTCTGTTCAATGACATTTACTAAGGACTTACAATATGGTAAGTAGGAAGAAAGGAAGGAAGGAGAGGAAGAGGAAAAGAAAGGAAGGAGGAAGGAGAGGAAGAGAAGAAAGGAAGGAGGAAGGGGAGGAGGGAAAGGAAGGAAGGAAGGAAGAAAAAAGGAGAGAAAGAGGAGAAGAAAGGAAGGGAGGGGATGAGGGAAAGGAAGGAAAGAAAGGAGGGAGGAAGGAAGGAAAGAAGGAAGGAAGCAAGGAAGGAAGGGAGGGAGGAAGGAAGGAAGGAAAGAAGAAAGGAAAAAAGGAAAGAAGGGAGGGAGGGAGGGGAGGGAGAAAGAAAGGAAGGAAGGGAGGAAAGATTCATCAGTTTGTCAAAAAATCAAGGATTCTCTCCAACGACTCAAACACAGGAAGTCTCCTCTGGAGGAGACCTCTGACCTCAACGAGCTCTTCAGAAATTAATAGAATATCAGAGTTCCCAAGACACCTTCTGGAGCCCAAATGAGAATCCTTTCTCCAACAGATCCAACATATCCAGTCTGATCCGGAAGGCCCCCAGGGAAGGGGTAAGCATGTCAGAGACCACCCCTCCATTCCTTTTTGGATCATTCATTTTTAGGAGTGGCTTTCTGGGCTTTGTGGCTGCTAAGTGTCCTCTGGTTCTTTGAGCTTCTGGCGCGGTGAGCCCCTCATCCTTTCCCAGGCTAGTCTCAGAGGCAGGTGATGAGCTAATCCAGAAGCTTTCTGTCCCCATCTTGATAGGATCTACCTGAGTCATGCCCCACTGGAATCTCCTCTAAAGTGACATAGGAGGGATGGTGCAGCTAGTCAGTCCAGCATGAAAGCCCTGAGAAGGCAGCATGCCTACAACTTGAGCTGGAGTGGGGTTTTGTATTTGGAACCTGGACTGTGTTCGATGGGAACTGAGCTAAGTTATAAACCTAATAATCCTCTCCTCTTCTCCAGAGACTAAGGTAGCACAATGTGGGAGGAGGATTATGCTTCCCATGTGCTGGGGGAGTAAGTCCATTTATTTGTGATTTTGAAATAAAGATTTCTATCTGAAAACTAAAGAAAAGAACCAAAGGTCACCCACATGGCATGAGGAGGCCTCAAAGAAGGGAGTTATTTTGAGAAGAGTAAATAAATGAATGGATAAAAGAGAATAAAGAGTTAATGACATTGGTGGGGAGGGAAGGGGGAGGTAACTGATAGAGTCAGAGAGAGAGACAAACATATAAGAATCTGTTTCTGAGTCAAATTTATACTTTTTGTGGTTTCAACAAACACTCAATAACCTGGACACCTTCCCCTCATGTTCTCTATAATCGCCCCCCATTCGCATAGGCATGCACACATATACAAACTCTTCTAATCAGTTTTTCTGCCTCTGCTCTCTAACCAGACATGGCAGCCTACATGTGTTTCTAAATGAATGTCCTTAATTGTCAATCATTTTTCAGCTTAATAAGTATGCATAAAACATCTCTCATGTACAAAGAGCAAGCCATTCTAGTTATTCCATTCCCTCACTAAGAAACCTTCTATAGCTCCCCACTGTCCATGAGAGCAAGACCATGTTTATTAGTCTGGTGTTCAAGGCCCTTCCCAGACTGACTGTTCCTGCGCAGCCTTAGTTCACACTATTCCTCCTTTCAGCTTCTCTCCACCATGGTCAAACTGGCCTCCTTGTCATTCACTAAATAGGTCTCATGTTTTCTTATTCTGCCTTTTTGTTCCCACTATTCCCAGGATGTCTACCCTCCACCCCCCACCTTTGCCTGCTGACATTCTATCCAAACTTCAAGATTGGATGAACTAATGCAGAGTGAAGGATGCTGGCCTGAGAGAGGAAATTATGTCACAACAACATAGTAAAGACAAACAGGCTTGAAAGACCTTGGAATTCTAATTAGCACTATGGCCAACTGGGATTTTAGAGGACTCAGGACTCAGAGGTGATGGGCTCAGGGCCCAGAGTAGGGTGTGAAGTTTTTGGAGGGGGATTCTCTACCTTCCAAGTCAGCCCATTCTATTTTTGGATAACTTTCCTCGTCAGGAAGTTATTCCAGATTTGTATCTTCTATCCACATTTTTGTGCCTCTTTTTTTTTGGTCTAAACTTAAAATTTAAACCCAGAAGTCAGTAGAGCAGATGTCTCCAGGCTCAGAAATATTTAACAAAATGAATAAAAATATAATAGTACATAAATAATGTTAATATTATGTGAGGTTCACAAGGACCTTTATGTACTCTTTAGTAGCCCTCATTTCTATTTGAGTTTGATATCTTTGGCATAGAGAAACCTCTGCAGAGGAAATTCCCTTTATTTGTGTAAGACAGCACTACTTTGTAACTAATAGTCTTGGAGGATTGTCTGGAGGACCAAAAGGTTAAGAGATTTTGTTGGAGGTAGCACTTGAACTGAGATCTTCCTGGCTTTGAGGCCAGTTATCTATTCACTACTCCAATGGTGTCAAACTCAAATAGGAAAAGGAGTCACTAAACCATATATAAGGATTCCTGTGGGATGCATAATGACTTAGAAAATTGCATATTACCATTATCTATGTTATACTGTATTTTAATTTATTTTGTTAAATACTTTGCAATTACTTTTTAATCTGGTTTGGGCAGTACTCCCAAGTGTTACAACTGCAACCCAGCCCCTATATGACTTATTTTCATCACTTTATACTATACTGTCTTTAATTATAATAATATAAATATATCATAAGCTCCTTTGAAGCATTTTATTTCTTTATTTTATTTATAAAGGTAAGTGCATATAATTACATTTAAGGATATTGAGGCAGAGGGTAAGTGACTTGCCCAGGGTCCCCCAACTAGTAATGTTTGAGGCTTGATTTGAACTCAGGTCTTTCTGAGTCCAGACCCACATCAGCTACTTAAAGGATTAACCTCTCCCATTTTATAGAGGATGAGGCAAAGGCTCAGAGAGGGGCAACAACTTGCCCCAGACCACACAGTGAGTTTATCACAGAGCTGAGACTTAAGCTCTGGAGGGAAAAACAAACAGGTAAAAAGAGGAAATCTCTAAAGATGAAAAGACTCTCCAATCAACTCTGATTCATTCATTCGACATCTACTAAACCCCTACTGTAAAAGACTTTTTACTCACAGATCCAAAGAAAGAGGCAACCTGAGCCTTGCTCTCCCACAGCTCCCCATCTAGCTGTTCAGGGGAGACTCAGGAGCTCATAGTTACAGATAACTGAAATCCCCTGCAGTATGCAGTGCTCAGGACCCAGTTGTTTGTTTCATCTTTTTTTTCCAGTCATGTCTGATTCTTTGTAGCCTCATTTGGGGTATTCTTGGCAGAAACACCGGAATGGTTTGCTACTTCCTTCTCCAGTTCATTTTCTAGATGAGGAAACTGAAGCAAATAGGGTTAAATGACTTGCCCAGGAACACAGCTGGCATGTGTGATTTGAAATTGAACTCCAGATGATGAGTCTTCTTGACTCCAGGTCCTGCACTCTGTCCACTGCACCACCTAGCTGCCCTCAGGACCCAGAGCATGGCATAAATAGACCAGAGATTCATAGGAAATACTATTCTGTGCTGGGGGTAGGGAAGGCTTCCAAGAGGAGGTGCTGGTAGATCTGGGTCTTGAAGAAGGAACCAGGAATTTCTTGCCACAATAATATTCTTTTTTAAAAAATATTTTAGGGAACAACTAGGTGGCTTAGTGGATTGAGAGCCAGGCCCAGAGACAGGAGGTCTTGGGTTCAAATGTGACCTCAGACACTTCCTAGCTGTTTGAACCTGGGCAAGTCACTTAACCCCTATTGTCTAGCCTTTCACACTTCTTCTGCCTTGGAATCAATACATAGTATTGATTCTAAGATGTAAAGTAAGAATTTTTTTAAGTTTTATTTCCCCAATTACATGTAATAAATTTCAACATACATTTTCTGAACTTATAAGATTATTATAAGATCCAAATTGCCGCTCTCCTTCCCTCCCTCCTCCCTCCCTGAGATGGTAAGCAATTTGATCTTTTCTTTTTTTCTCCAGAACTTACACTCGTTTTATTGCTGTTTCAGATGTAAACATTTACTGAAGCAGAATCAGTTATAACTTCAGACTGAACTGGGTTATACATGTATTAACAGGAAAAACTTATTTCCATGTTTTTAATAATGTTCTTAAAATATCAATCTGAATGTGTTCTGCTCCTCTTCTTCTCCTGCCTCTTTCCTTACCCTCCACATACTTTCACTCAAAAACCTTCAATGGATCCCTACTGCTTCTAAGATAAAATATAAAATTCTGATTTTTAAAGTTTAAAAATTTAAAGCTTAGTACGGTGCCTGACATATGGTAGGTGCTTAATAAGTATCTATTGATTGATTGAAAATATTTTATAACCTGACTCCCATCTAGCTTTCCAGTATTATTTCCCATTACTAACTTTCACAAATCCTCTCCTAAACTGCTAGCTTCTTAAGGAACAAACCCTTACCCTTCTCTGCTTCATAAAATCCCTATTTCAATAGGTGTCTCCTCCAAGTGGGATCAGCACTCTCTCCCTCTTGAAATTACTTGGTATTACTTTCTGCAAGTTTACTTGTGTCTAAGTTGCATTCCTTGCCCTCCCCACTTCCTGCCCCCCTTCAGCCCCCACCCCTGCCAACCCTTGACCAGTAGCCTGTAAACCCCTTGAGGGCAGAGATTGTTTGGATTTTAACTTTGTATCCCCAACACCTGTTAGAGTGTCTGACCCATTACAGAAGGTGCTACTTTGTTTATCTCTGCCTTCCTTCTGAAGATCACTGATGCCATCCAATTAGTGACACTAATGATGATAATAGCTGATCCATCAAGCCTTTGAAATTTACAAATTGTTCTGCCATATATTAGCTCATTTGAAGTATTATTATTCCCACCTACGAATGAAAAAACAGAGTTCACAAGCACTGCCCAGCTAGTAAGCTAAAAGCTGGTAAAAATCACAGCTGGGATGAACTGCCTTTCCTTCCTTCCTTCCTTCCTTCCTTCCTTCC
>NC_058132.1:62441826-62462478 GCF_016433145.1 Gracilinanus agilis
AGAGAGAGAGAGAGAGAGAGGGAGAGGGAGGGAGGGAGGGAGGGAGGGAGAGAGACTCCTTTGTCAATCCGATGAGACCTAGAGTCCCTTTCTCAGAAGCATTTTTTTTGAGAGCCAAGTAGGAGGTCCAGGGTTCAAATGAGGCCTCAAATACTTGCTAGCTGTATGACCCTGGGCAGGTCACTTAACTTCCATTGCCTAGCACTTACTGCTCTTCTGCCTTAGAACCAGAATTGATTCAAAGATGGAAGGTAAGAGTTACATTTTAAAAAGGGGAAAAATGGAGAATATTTTTAAATACCTAAAATTCAAAGAATTATAAAGCAGATTAGGGGTTAATAATAATAATAATTATAAAGATGTTCTCTCTCCTGCCCCCCAATTTAAAGGCCTGTAAAATCTATCCATGGAGCACCGAGCTAGAGGAGAGTTAAGACCTTGGTCTCCAGCCGTTTCACTAGCATATTTTCAGAAGAGTGGGTACTCCCAACCCCACCTGGGGCAGCCCTAGAGCTTCTAACAGCCACTATGGCCAGGATTCTTCCTTTTGAGGTCTAACCTAAATCCTGCCTGTTGTGACTTGGGCCTGTTTCCTCTTTTTCACTCCTTGGTAGAGGCGGGAAACAGCTGCCTCCTGCCTTCCTCAGAAAAACCCTTCTCTTCGTGGGAGGTGTTTGGGGCTGAGAACAGTCACTGGGAAAGGAAATGAGGCCTTGTTGTGACGTGCTGTTCTAGTGTGAGGATCCACAAGGTGGAGATGAGACCAGGGAGGGTCAGAGAAAGAATCCGTGACAGCCAGGGGAAAAGGAGGGAAGGTCCTGGAGGGGGGGTAGCAGGGCAGTGGGGTGGGGAGGGATGCTTCCCAGACTCACTGTATCATGTACTATGTGAGATAGGAGGACCTTTAGAATATAAAATGTTAGAGCCGGTTAGACCCTTAGAACAGAAATTGTCAGAGCTGGGAGAGACTTTAGAACATGCAGTGTTAGAGGTGAAAAGGCTTTAAGATCTTAGAATGTTATCGTTGGATGGGAGCAGAGGGGCCATCTAGTCTAAGTTTTTCATTTTACAAGTGAGGAGACTGAGGTTCAGAGAAGTAAAATAAATTCCCCAAGTCACACAGCACATTAGCAGAAGAGTCAGGGCTAGGACAAGGGTCTCTCATTTTGAGTTTCAGGCTTTTCCCAACATATGTAAAATCCAACTAGTGACTCAAGAATGGATCTCTGAAAGGGTTACTGACTCTGGCTCATCAGTGAGTAAGATCCTTTGAGAAGGGCCAAATTGAATTTGAGTACCATTTGGTATCCAAAGAGCTTCTGGAGTCAAGGAGATATTTCCTAGCTGTATGACCCTGGGCAAGTCACTTAATCCCATTTATCTAGCCCTTGCCCTTCTGTCTTACAGCTGTTACTAAATTGGAAAGTAAGGGTTAAAAAAAGAAAAAGAAAATAGAGGCAGAGAGGGTGTAAAGGAGTGATGGGACTAATATTTCCAGCAGTGGAACAAATGAGTAAGTGGATGAATGAATAAATGGAAAGGGATTTCTGAAACTCTTATTATATGTAGTCACCGAGCTAACCCTTAAGCAGCTCTGCCTATCACCTATCTAGGACACTATTCAAAATTTTAGCTGCAGCTGATAGCCAGCATGGAATAGTGGACATAATGGTAGACTAGGAAATAGGAAGACCTGGGTTCAAATCCTGCCTCTGAGACACTGTGTTTCTCTGGATGAGTGACTTTAATTTGGTAAGCCTCAGTTTTCTCATCTTGAAAATGAGGAAGTTGGTTGGACTAGATAGCCTCAAAGTTCCCTTCCCCCTCTAAAGCTAGGGTGTATGAGCTAGTCAGACTTATCAGGGACATTCTGAAATTCCCTTTTCAAGCTGCCTTTCCATGAACATCTCCCACAGAGACCTCCATGGGTATCAACTGAGAAATGTCTCCTTGCACACTCAGCCTCCACCCCAGCTGAGCTGAGTGTCTGCTCTCTGGGGGCTCCATGGTCTATGGAAGCCGAGGGTGCTGGAGATGGATCCACCTAGGCGGGTGTCAGAGTCTCTGGACAGTGATTTCCAGGGGCAGGCTATTAAGGAAAAAGGAGATCACTCTATCGGCTGTTTGCTGTTACACTCAGGCAGATAAGAGAATGTTGTGGGGAAAACATGGCAGACAGACCCCTTGATTCCCCATCTTCATGAGCCCCTACATCCAATCTTCTGCCAAGTCTTCTTATTTCTGTCTTCTCATCTTTTGGAAAAATCTCTCCACTCACATAAACCTTCATTACCTGGACTATTAAAATCACCTTCTAAGGGGCAGCTAGATAGCAAAGTGGAATAGAGTAACAGGCCCACAGTTAAAAGGGCCTGAGTTCAAATCTGACCTCAGACATTTCCTAGCTGGGTGACTTTGGGCAAGTCACTTCACCCTGATTGCTTAGCTTTCAACATTCTTCTGCCTTAATTACTTAGTAATGATTTTTAAGACAGAAGGTAAGGGTTTAAACAATAAAAAAAAACCACAATTGTATCCCTGATTCAAGTCTTTATCCTCTCCCTTTCATCCTCTATAAAACTACTAGTGATTGTCTAAAAGTCCAGTCTGAAGGGGGAATCAATCCACTGATTGAGAGCCAGGCCTAGAGACAAGAGGTTCTGGATTCAAATGTGGCCTCAGATACTTCCTAGCTGTGTGACCCTGGGCAAGTCACTTAACCCCCATTGCCTAGCCCTCACCACTCTTCTGCCTTGGAACCAATACACAGTATTGATTCTAAAACAGAAGGTAAGGGTTTAAAAAAAAAAAGCCCAGTCTGATCATGCCATTTTCTTGCTCAATAAACTCCATGGCTCCCTATTACTCCTAGCATCAGTTATAATGAGTTATTCCACTCTGATGGAGACAAACCATCCTTCTTGTTATTCCTCACCCAGGATGTTCCATCTCCTGGTTGGTCCCCAGGCTTGAAATCTACAGTCATCTCATCTCCATCAAAGCTCAGCCCAAGCATCCCCTGCTATGCAAGGCTTCTCCAGACTGCCCTCAGCTGCTGGTGTCTGCCTTCTCTCTTCCATTAAATTACCTTTTATCTCTTTTGCATCAATTTCGTGTGTTTGGGGGCCAATTAACAAACATTTATTAAACAGGTGGCCGGCATCCTGCTAAGTTCTGAAGATACAAAGAAAAGCAAAAAACAGTCCCTGCCCTCGAGGAGCTTCTAGTCTCATGGGGGAGGCAGCATGCAAACAACCATGTACAAATAAGATATAAACAAGCTAAATCGGAGATAATTTGTACACACACACACACACACACACACACACACCAATAAATGTTGCTTCTCTCAGTAGAACGTCAGAACCTTGAGTGAAGGGATTGTTTCCTTTTTTTTTTTTTTTAATACTCTCAGGGCCTCGTACAATCCTTGATTTAATCCTGGAAGGGACCCTAGGGGCTCCCTAGCCCATCTACCTCAGAAAAGGAAACTAAAAACCGAGGTTAAATGACTTTTCCAAACCACACAGGTAGTAAGTGATAGATGTGTAATTCGAACTCACATCCTCTGACTTTAAATCCAGTGCTTTCCCCACTGTTACTACTCTGCTTTAATAAGTGGTGCTTAGTATATACATAAAAAATAATAACAGATAGCATTTATATAGAATTTTAAGGTTTGCAAAGCACTTTCCAAGTATCATTTCGTGTCAGCCCTGGCAACAACCATGGGAAGATAGGTGCTATTGCTCTCCTCATTTAACAGATAAAAAACCTGAGGTTTAGAGAAGAGAATCTATTTGTCTGTGACATAGCTAATAAGTGTCTGAGGCTGGATTTGAACTCAGGTCTTTCTGAAACCAAGGCCAGTTTTCTAGCCACTTAGCTACCTAGCGACCTACTTGCCTAAGGGTGACCTGCTTGGTTAGTGATGGAAATGACTTGATCAGTTCGTCTTGTGAACTTCTGTTCTTTGGGAGATTTAAATTTAAGACAGACGAGAGCATGTCTGTCTTGAGAATGCTGAGTTGAGTCCTGCTATTTCTTCATCTGGCTCGTGGAGGAGGGAAGAGACATCACAAAGAGTGGTACAAATGGTTTTTATAAACCTTTATTTTCTTGCCATAGGAGCTGCCTTTCATTAGCACAGTGAGGGGACAAAGGGACTCCTATAATAACAAGAGCATCTTAAAAGGAGGGAGGGAAAGGAGCACACAGCTCCCAGGGAACTCACATATTCCACTCGATGCCCAATATTTTCCTGGGGACTGCTTTCTGCTGCTTGGTCAGGCCTGAGGAAAGAGGGAGGCAAGGGCAGCTGGCAGCCTGGCCGCCCTGAATCTGCAGCAACCTTGACCCAGCTCCAGGGGTCTAGATCAGGCCCGGCTGGGGAAAGGCGCAGCAAACTGGCCAACTACATCAGTAGGGAGCCTCTGAAAGAAATCGAGTGTCCCCATTGCCTGGCTGCCTTTGACCCCGGCATCTTGTCCTCCCCAGTTGGCTCCCAGGACCAAGCAACCGGATTCAGGGAACTGCAGGCCAGTCAGACAGAGATGGACTAACTAGGAAATGATAGCTTGATCTGCTGCTACTGGGTTCTAATTCACTACTTCTGTGAACCTGACCTTACAAGGGCTGTGTATTTCCAGCCAGGCAACTGAGAGACTCTGTTAAAGTCCTTGGTTGGACATTGAAACTCTGTTCCTCCAAGCCCCGTCTTTAGGGCTCAGTTTCTTCATTGGCTAGGTTCTTCCCAGCTCTGATATTCTGTGTTTTAAGATCCTTCCCAATTCTCACATTCTGTATTCTAAGGTCTTTTCCAGACCTCACATTCTGTGTTCTAACATTTTATATCCTCAAGTCCTTTCTGGGTTCTTCCCAACTCTGATATTTGGTGTTCCAGGTCCTTCAAGATTTCACATTCCATGTTCTAACATTATATATCCTTAGGTCCCTTCTTGCTCTGGGTTCTTCCTGGCTCTGATATATTGTATTCTAAGATCCTTCCCAGATCTCACATTCTGTTTTCTAAGGTCCTTTCCAGACCTCACATTCTGTGTTCTAACATTCTATACCCTCAGTTCCTTTCTTGTTCTGAATTCTTCCCAACTCTGAAATTCTGTGTTCTAGGTCTTTTCCAGACCTCATATTCTGTGTTCCAACATTCTATATACTCAGGCCCCTTCTTGGTCTGGACTCTTCCCAGTTCTGATATTCTGTGTTCTAAGATCCCTCTCAGATTTCACATTCTCTAAGGTCCTTTCCAGTCCTCACATTCTGTGTTCTAACATTCTATATCCTCAGGTCTTTTCTTGTTGTGGTTTCTTCCCAGTTCCAATATTCAGTATTCTAAGATCCTTTCCAGATCTCACATTCTGTGTTCTAAGGTCCTTTCTAGGCCTCACATTCTATATTCTAAGATTCTATAGCCTCAGGTCCCTTCTTGCTCTGGACTCTTCCCAGCTTTGATATTCTGTGTTCTAAGGTTCTTTCCAGAACTCACATTCTGTGTTCTAACATTCTATATCCTCACATCCCCTCTTGTTCTGAGTTCTTCCCAGCTTTAATATTCTCCATTCTAAGGTCCTTTCCAGACCTCACATTCCTTGTTCTAAAGTCCTTTCCACACTTCACATTCCATGTTCCAGCATCCTATATCCTCAGGCCCCTTCTTGCTCTGGGTTCTTCCCAGCTCTGATCTTCTATATTCTAACATTCTATGTCCTTAGGTCCTTTCTTATTCTGACACTCTACATTTTATGGTGCCTTCAAAAATGCTATTGCAGAAAGAACACTAGCTTGAGTCTGAGGATGTAGGTCTAAATCTCACGTCTGATGCCCTCTATCTGTATATGCTGGGACAAGTCACCACGTCTCTAGCCAATTCCCTTATCTGTAAAATGAAGAGATTGGATTAGATGGCCTCAGAGTTCCTAATATCTATGGCCCATAAATCTTACAAAGAGAAAGACTACAGTCAGAGAACTTGGGTTCAAATCCCACCATTGTAACATAGCCAGTAGACAAATCATCTAACCTCCTTGAATTTCAGTTTCCTCATCTATATAAGGAAAAGGTTAGACTAGGAAGCCTAAAGTCCATTCCAGTTTTCTCTCTCTGCCCTAATATCTTGCCCAGCACTGACATTTTAGATTCTAAAGTCCCTTCCAGCTCTGACAGCCCATGTTCTAAGATCTCTCCTGGCTCTCATGCTCTGTGTTCTAAAATTCTTGCAGTTCTGAAATACTGGAACAGAATTAGGTCTTATATAACATTGGTCACTACAATGAGGGGCAGAAACTCTTAGCCTCATCCTAGAATCTCAGAACACACACACACACACACACACACACACACACACACACACACACACACACCTCTCAGAATGACCATTTAGTGTTTCTCATAGTCTGGTGAGAAAACCAGCAGCTATGATTGAACTCCGACAAAGTAAGGAAAAAGAAAATCTCTCTAGTAATTGCTTATCCATCAGAAACTTGGAACATGGATAGGTCACTCTCCACTGGCCTGCACTGGGGAAGCCAGTAGCCAGGTCCCTGCAACCCAAGGGAAGGATTCGGCCTGTGCCCCCAGGCTTAAAGAGATATGTTTTCAGTTCTGCCCACCCCAGGCAAATGCACTAAAGAAGGAAAACATAGAAAAAAAAAATCTTCTCCTTGGCCAGCAATAGAGACCACAGACTTTTCATAGTGGGGGGTTCTTTTCTTGCCCTTCCGGCTTTAGCAAGGGGCAGAAGCCACCTGAGTTCTTGACTAGTTTCTGAGTGTCTTCCCCTCCCTGTTTCCTACTCTGAGGATGGGAATCCTTGAAGTGAAAATAGGGCAAGAACTTTAGAAATAGTATTTGACTTCTCAGATCAAGTTTTCAGGGCTTTGTTCAGAATCTAGCCTGGATAGCAGAGAGGCTTTCACTGGAAACCCAAACCCAGTCCCCCAGCCACAGTTCACGGCATTCGTGGTCCTTAGCAAGTCACTTCAGAGGCTAAACTCCCTTCTCCGCTTCCCCCCCAGCAGATCGAGATAACATATGCCCCCAAAGCTAGTGCCAAGTGACGAATTATGAATTCTGTTATTGGCGAGCGAACACTGGTGCTTCCCACCTCCCAAACCGGTCAAGGAAACCTCTCAGAAACCTGGGAACCCTGGTCTTTGAGGTGCTGGGTGGTCACCAACCGCCATTCAAAAGGTCATGGGCCTAGCCCCTCTCAGCCCCCCCTAGGCTGGGGTCAAAGGCCTCCTTCAACCCAAAGAGAAGCCGGGGACATCATTCAGCTTTTCTATGGCGATTCTCCCAGGAGACGGTGCCAATGTTCCACACAAGCAACTCATTCCAAGATGCAACTGGCCTGTCTTTGGGGGGTGGCAGTCAGGGGCAGGGGGTAGGGGGTGCAGGAAAAGGAGGGGGTTGAATTGGAAGGCAACAGTGGCAGGCCACCTTCAGAAGCATCCACCAACCAGTCCACCTTCTCACTCCCATCCCGAGGCTCCCCTCCCCTCCCAGGCAGTGGGCATCGAGCGTGGCACGGGGGTCGGTGGGGGGGTCTTTCTCTACTCACCGCGAATGAAGGGCTGTGTGTAGGTCGTGAAGGAGTCAAAGATACTGTTGGACGCCATGCTCTGGTCTGAGGAAGGCGAGAATTCAGTCCTTGAAGTCAACCCCTTGAGGGGGTTGGGTTGGAATTGGGTTGTGTGTGTGTGTGTGTTTTTCCGCTACTTTTGAAAATAATTTGAAAAAAGGAGAGGGGGGGGGACAACAAAAAAGGAAAAAGAGTAGAAAGAGCAAGAAAAAGAGAGCGAGATCCCAGAGGAAACTAATGCCTATTTGTACCCAAGAATTTGGGTTCTCAGTCCCACAGGAATGTCTGGCCACAGAGTGTTCAACAGAAGTATATGCACAGACTATCATTAGTGATGGAAGGGGCGAGAGCAAAGGCAGCAGCGGGCAGCGAAGGGGGGGAAACCCAAGGCAGCAGCGGGCAGGATAGGCTGGGGGCCGGGGCCCAGAGGAATGAATGAAACTTACCCCCAGGCAGACAGAACAACACCCCCTCCCCAACCTAGGAGAGGGAGAGGACAAGGCCAGGCCCCTTCCCCCACTGGAGGGAGTAGGGATGAGGGGATGGAGAGAAGCCAACCCTCCCTCCCACCCAGGTACCCCCGGGGATGGTAGAAGACTCCCAGCTTGTGGTTCTGTGGTTGGGGAAGAGGCCTTCAGAGTGTCAAGCCAACCTCAGCTCCCCAGGCTGAAAAAGCCTTCAGCCTAACTCGGGCTCATTGGCCCGGGCTGAGTCACCTGACCCAGGACGTCACTGTGGCCCTTGGATCTCACTGTGGCTCCTTCTTCTTTTGAAAAAAAAAAAAAGAAGAAGAAGAAAGAAAGAAAGGAAGGAAGGAAGGAAGGAAGGAAAAATAATAATAATAATAAAAAAGGATAGTTTCTGTGTTGGCTGGTTAGGAACAGCCTCCACCACTTGGCCCAGTTAGTTTTCTGTTCTGAAAACAGTTAACATGGTGGCGAGGGGGTGTGGAGCTAATGAGCCTTTTTTTCATCCTCTTTAATTAAGGACAGTGTCCTTCTGCCTGGGCTGAGAATAATGTGGAGAGCTAATTGGTTGATGGAAGTCATCAGCCATGGGCATGAGGGGGTTTTCTCCCTTTAACTGGCCCTTCTCCCACACCCACCACTTGTCTGTGGTGCAACTCTTGTCCCATAAGCAGGGCCGACCCTGGGCCTTTGTGTCTGACTATTGTTACTGGGGAGACCACTTCCATATGTGTGGATGGGTGGCTCTTGACGGGGGTTTTATATGAATTAGTATTAAGGAAAAATTCAAAGCATATGCCACAATATAAACAGTGCTCAGGGCTGGTCTCTGGTGTCCCATCCTCCTCCCTCCCCTCCTGCCTCCCTTCCACCATTCATGGTTCTTGTGAAGTGGCAGAGCCTTCCTCATGCACACAATAAAGAAGCAGCCAGGCTGTGTTCCAGCGGTGTGCAGGAGGGGGTCAGGGAGAAGGATGCCGTGGAGACGCACGGGGAGCTCAACAGAGCTCGGGTTCTGAGACTAGAGCCCAGATCACCCCAGTCACCTCTCCTGAGAAGCCTCGAAGCCTTCTGATTGGTGAGAAAAGAAGATGCTGGGGATGCCCAGTGGTTAGCAATGACCCCACTCCCACCCCCCATCCCAGTGGTAGACAGTAAACGAGGGCACACATTTTGTGGAAAGAGCTAGAAGGAAAGGGGGCCCTTATAGCACAGTCTCAGGATGGAAGATGAGAAGCTTGGTTGCACTCACATACAGGAGCTGAAAGGACCTCATTTACCCATGAGTCTTCAAATTACGGTCACCACTATGACAGTAGTCTATCCATTGCAGCTAGGTGGCACCATATTGCATTGAGTGCTGGGCCAGGAGTCAGGAAGTGGTCTTCCCTAGTTCAAATCTGATCTCAGATACTTACTAGCTGTGTGATCCTGGGCAAATCACTTAACCCTGCTCGCCTCAGTTTCCTTGTCTGGAAAATGAGCTGGAGAAGGAAATAGCAAACCACTCCAGTGTCTTTGCCTTGAAAACCCCTAATGGGATCACGAAGGGTTGGATGTGGCTGAAATGATGGAACAATGTGATAATGAGAGTTGCTGGTAGGCAGGTCTAGTCCCTGATGACCTGGTCTGGCTTTTGCTTTTGCTTCTATACTGAATTATGTGATCACTGAAGACTTTGTTAGTCCCCTACCCCCCACTCCATCCCCATATATATATATATATATTCCATTTGGAATGCATGGAACTTGTCGCCCATTTGTTGGGACGCCGTTTCCTTCTGTCTGCTCAGAATCAGTCCATCTGGGTCTGGGAAGCTGCTCCTTATCTCTGTGCTCCAAAAGCACAAGCACCCATGACCAAGGATCTCTGGGTCTGTGGATATCCAGGAAATGACTGCTTCTTTGCCTGTCTTCTAAGGAGTCTTTCAGCACTGTCACTGGTCTAGAGGTCTACAATCAATTAATTTTTTTAAAAATTTAAAAATTAAAATTTTTAATATTTTCCTATAGTGACATGTTTCATGTTCTTTCCCTCTCCCCCAAGCCCCCCTAACTCCCCCCAACCCCCCCTTAGCCAACACACAATTCCACTGGGTTTTACATGTATCATTGATCAAGACTTAATTCCATATTATTGATAGTTGGTCTAGAGTGATCATTTAGTGTCTACATTCCCAATCATATCCACATCAGCCCATGTGATCAAGCAGTTGTTTTTCTTCTGTGTTTCTCCTCCCTCAGTTCTTCCTCTGAATATGGCTAGTTTTCTTTCTCATAAGTCCCTTCTACAATCAATTTAGTTAGTGGATAGAAAGCTTGGAATCTTGGGGGGTGGGTAGGGGTGAGGGGCAGCAGAATCCCCAGGAGTGGAAGGAGAGGATGCTGACAGGGGAGGCTGGAGGGTAGCCTGGGCCTCTTCTCTGGCTTTGGGGAAACATCTCAACCTGGGGCCTGGGGCTGGGGGTGAATGAACAGGTTAGAAGTCTACACCAGAGCTTCCCCTGGCCTCAGAATGAAAAGGAAAGCCTTCTATGGTTCTTCACATTGACTTTTGGTCTGAACTACCCCCTGCCCAATCCCTGCCCACCACAAGCCAGTTTCCAAGGCCTACAATGTGCACCGTCAGCGGGTGATGTAACCCAGTAAGAATGTACAGCTGTTGATGACCACACACTTCTAACCAGCTCCCAGAGGTTGGAATCCCAGAATGGGGTGAGGAGGAGGGAAAGAGAGGAGGAGTTTCTCAGAACCCTAGTGAACCAGCCGGCCACTGGGTATCACAGCTGGCCCCTCAGGAGGAGTCAACCGGAGCCCCTACCCTCCTCCAGGACCCTCCCCAGCCTGGAGCTTGCCATCTGTCTCCTAAGCTGCGGCAATCTCTGGATCACAGACATTCCCGACATCCTCTATCACCAGGACACAGCCCAAAGCCCCTCCCTCCTTTCAGTCCCCGTTGGACTTCTCTATGTAAGTGCCCACCCAGTTCCCTCTAACCTGGGCCAAGAGAGCCAGAGTGGGTGCCATTGTCGACAAAGGCTAGGATTGTTCTTCAGCCCCATTTCTAGGAGGTGGCCTGGCTCCAGATGAAAGAGAGAACATATTCTTTACCATAAAAAGGTCTTTGGTTTTTCTTCCCCTCCCCCCTTCCCCTTTAATGACCCCATTTTCCATGGGTGTGTCCAAAAATTTGAAACATACCAACTTGACTTACTCGTCCAAAGGAAGGGGGGTCATTATGTGGTTGAAAAATTGATGGGTGTTCCATGTGCTATCGATGGAGCATCCCAGGCATGGGATGTCACTAGAGAAGATCGGGCAGTTAATGGCCAGGCTGTGCTCTCAGCTTCCCGTCCTCAAGAGAGGGAGGTTGGTGGGGCAGAGCTTTCTGACTTGAAAATGAGTTGCTTGTCTTCATATGGATACAATAGGATTGCCATGGAATGAGGTGGAGCATAGAAGTTATGAGTGGACTTACCTTATCTCTGTATCTCACATGGACATTATATATCGTAGAAGACAAAATGCCAGAACTAGGAGGACTCTTAGAACAGAGAATGTCATAGCTGAGAGGGCCCTTAGAACAGAGAATGTCAGAGATGGGAGAGATCTTAGAATCCAGAATGTCAGAGCTGGGAGAGACCTTAGAACAGAGAATGTCAGAGCTGGGAGAGAGCTTAGAACAGAGAATGTCAGAGCTGGGAGAGAGCTTAGAACAGAGAATGTCAGAGCTGGGAGGACCTTTAAAACAGAATATCAGAGCTGGGAGAGACCTTAGAACAGAGAATGTCAGACCTGGGAGAGACCTTAGAACAGAGAATGTCAGAGCTGGGAGAGACCTTAGAACATAGAATGTCAGAGCTGGGAGGAACCTTAGAACACAGAATGTCAGAGCTGGGAGGAACCTTAGAACACAGAATGTCAGAGCTGGGAGGACCTTTAAAACAGAGAATGTCATAGCTGGGAGAGTCCTTAGAACACAGAATGTCAGAGTTGGGAAGGCCCTTAGAACACAGAATGGCAGAGCTAAGAGAGGTATTAGAAGATAGAATGGTAGGGCTGGGAAGGTCTATATAGAGAGAATGCCAGAGCTGGAAAGAATCTTAAGTCCAACCTCTTCATTCCACAGATAAGGAAATTGAGGCCAGAAGAAGTGATTTACTGAGGGAGTTAGTAGCAGAGTTGGAACTAGAATCTTGGTCACCTATTGGCATTCTCACACTCACAGAACAATAAAATTTAGAGCTGGAATATAGCTGAAAGATCATCTAGTTCAAATTTACTTAATAGAAAGTGATATTGCATTCCAGACTGGGAAAAGACTTTCCCAAAATCACATGTCTTCTGACTATATAGCCAGTGTTCTCCCCAGTTCAGCATGAGGCTTCCCTGAATCAAAAGCTTCATAAATTTGAGTTGAAGTTGTTCTTTGTGATCAGGTCCAACTCTTCCCCAAACCCCTTCATTTTATAGAGGGGCAAACTGAGACCTAAAGACTAATGTGTCTAGAGTCATATAACTAATAAATATCTCAGGAAGGATTTGAACCCAAATCTTCCTAGCTCCAAATTCAATCCACTATAGCACACTATGCCTCTTTCAGCAGTACTCCAGAAGCACCATCCAAGAGGTAAGCTCCCAACAGAGCCCCATTAAAACTCAACCATAGACATGGTGATCACCTTGAGACCAAAAAGAATAATAATAAAATCCTAGAGTTTTAAAGGACCCTAGAAGTCATCTTCTCTGTTCCTTCCTTCTCCCCAGTATTATTCTGGAGAATGGGCAGAGACTCAAGGAGGCAGCCATAGGATGGGGGTAAAGGTGGTGGAAAAAGAGATATCTTCTGAGTGGTGTTCACCAAGAAGACACTAGAAGAGGTTTGATTGATTGGTTGCTGTAAGGTCACTGTCACTGAACCAATGAGCTATTGACTAGTTAGTATGGATGCTCGGCATCTCTACTTCCATGAAGCTTCAGGAACTATGGGAAAGGGCACCCAAAGTTCAGTACTCTTGACCCTGCAGCTCCCTCACAGATAAGGCAATGGCCATTTATTTATGGAGTTCCATGTCCTCTTTGAAGGAGAATTAAGCCAAGGAAATGGAGCTTATGAGTTTCGTGTGCTGCTTTGTAAGGAGTAAGGGAAGGAAGAGTCTCTATCTTTGCCACCTAGGCACCCCCATACACAATTTTTCCCTTTAAAAGAAATACCCCCAAAAAACAGATTTGGAATTTACCAAAGACCCAGGTGGGTGGAAAGGAACTTGATAGAGCTTTATAGAGAAAGGTTCTTAATCTATTTTGCATTATGGAATCCTTTGGTAGTCTGGTGAAACTTATTGACCCCTTCTCAGAAGAATGTTTTTAAATACTTAAAATAAAACACATAAGATTACAAGGAAAAGAAAAATATTAAAATAATTATTGAAATATTTTTAGGTTTATCTTTAAAAGGACTCAAGGTTAAGAACCTCTATGTAGAATAATCATAGAATGGTTGGAAATTATTGTTGTTGTTGTTTTTAAAGAAGAATGATGGTAGTTCAACACAACCAATCAACATAATCAACATGCAGACATCAACCAGTATGTCTGACGATATATGTTGTTATCAGTTGTGTTTGACTCTGTGACCCCCATTTGAAATTTTCTTGGCTGGAGTGGTTTGCTATTTCCTTCTCCAGCCCATTTTACAGATGAGGAAACTGAGGCCAGCAGGGCTAAGTGACTTCTTAGGGTCACACAGCTATTAAGTGTCTGAGGATGATTAGAACTCCATGACAGTTGTTCTATCCACTGTACCTGTCCCAACAATATATGTAATAATCTGCAACTCTCTTCTCCCGCTTTTGCAAGAAAAGGATAGAGGTACATTTTCTCAATTCATTTCCAGGAAAAAGCTTGGACAATATAAAAATACAACAAGCAGTTTTTTATTATTGTTTTTCATTTTACATGATTGGAATTGGTAGTGTATGGTGTTTTCCAGGTTCTGCTGATCTCAACATTATATCAGTTCCTATAAATCTTCCCATACTTCTCCAAATCCTTCCTTCCTTCATTTCTTATGGAGCAGTAATATCCCATTACATTTATGTGCCACAATTTGCTTAGCTGTTGCCCAGCTGATACATACCAACTTGGAATAAAGAAGGAACCCTAACACCAGAATGGAAGAAGTCATGGAAAATGTCATGTCAGCTAAAAGAAATCATAAAGACTATCTTACTCAATCACTTCATTTTATAGCAAATGAAACTGAGGCCAGCCCCAAATAAGATAATGCTCATCGTTCCCTGAAAGGGGACCTAATAATGGATTCTAAGTAGGTCATGAAAACAGGTGGTGACTTTGACCACTAATCACTAACCCAATAAGTCAGTAAACAAACATTTATTAAGCACCTAAGTGTGTGCCAGTTAAGCACTAGAAATACAAAGAACCGGTAAAAGACAGTCCCCTGCTTTCAAAGAGCTCATGGTCTAATGGAGAAGACAACATGGAAACAATTATGTACAAACAAGATATATACAGAACAAATGGGAAATAACCAATTGAGGGAAGGCACTAAAATTGAGGGGGCTTGGCAAATGCTTCTTTCAGAAGGTAGGTTTTTAGCTAGGACTTGAAGAAAGCCAAGGAACCCAAGAAGCAGGGGTGAGGATGGAGAACATTCCAGGTATGGAGGATAGCCAATAAAGATGCCTGGATTTGGGAGATAGGATATCTTGTTCAAGGAACTGCAAGGAAGCCCGTGTCACTGGATTGAAGAATGAAGATAGGGCATTATCAGTTACTAAGTAGGTCCTTGACTACACAAATCTCAGAGGCAGAGGGATAGACCAAATCACCTCTTTGGGATTCCAAATCAAAGAACTATGGATGATTAGAATGGAGGAGATGGGCCTTATACTTAGGTCACACCATACCACTCATCTGTTCAAGCTTTTGTGCTGACTTCCCATTGCCTATGAAAGAAAATACAAACCCCTCTGTTTGGCCATCTCAGTTTTATGTTTGTACCTCTAGCACTTAGCATTGTGCCCTATTCATGGTAGACAATATGTGTATTGGTTAATGGACTGATGGCTGGTATTGGTCGTAGTTTGGACCTTCTATCTAACTGATCCCCCACTCCTCAGCCCCAGGCCCCAACTTGACATGTTTAGGGTTGGCTGGAAAGCCTGACTCAGCACTATGTCTCAGCTGAAGGGCTCTGGAAGGTTTTTCCAAGTTTGGAAATTGGTTGGAAACCATAAACAGAGCTTGCCCCTGGGGACTTTTCTTTCCCTCATAAAAGCTATGGGGATTGGGAGAGAAACATGATCCATAACTTTGGGTACCCCCTGCACAAAGATCATTAGTGCTCTGAGAAGGAGGGCAGAAGGTGTGCGGAGAGAAGAAGGAGGCAGGATGATGTCACTGATTGAGAGCAGTCATACTGAACTTTGAAAATTAACCATCTCTATGATCAGCTCCAATAGGAAGGAATACTATTCTAGCCAGCCTAGGCCCTTTACTTCACTACGATGAATACGAAAGAGTCATAGAAAGTCAGAACTGGAAGGAGCCTCAGAACAGAGAATGTCAGAGTTGGGAAGGGCCTTAGAGCACAGAATGTCAGAACTGGGAGAAGTCTTAGAACACAAGATGTCAGAACTAAGAGAAGCCTTACAGAATGTCAGAACTAAGAGAAGTCTTAGAATACAGAATGTCAGAGCTCAGAGGGGTGTTAGAAAAGAGAAAGTGTCAGAGCTGGAAGGGACTTTAGAACAGAGAATGTCAGAGCTGGGAAGGGCCTTAGAGAAGAAGTCTTAGAACCCAGAATGTCAGAACTGGGAGCAACCTTAGAACAGGGAATGTCAGAGTTGGGAGAGACCTTAGAACAGGGAATGTCAGAGTTGGGAGAGATCTTAGAGCAGAAGTCTTAGAACACAAGATGTCAGAGCTGGGAGGATTCTTAGAACACAGAATGTCACAGCTGGAAGGGACTTTAGAACAGAGAATGTCAGAGCTGAGAGAAGGCTTAGAGATTTTCTGTTCTCATTATTTACAGAACAGGAAACTGAGGCTCCTCAAAGGGCCTAGATTTCATGTGAAGTGATTTGCTACCAATCACTGCCAATATCAATGCCATACCGAGGATTGGAGTCCATTTCTGATCATTACTTCCATCTTGTAAAGACCTCTAACAGTGGCATTTCAGTAATGAGGAAGCAGGTAGAGGAGTCCCTAGGGGCAGAGTTAGCTCTCCTGCAATCCCATGGTACAGGTGGCTATAGGGTCATGAAAATAGATTGGGGCAGGGGCTGGAAGGGTACAGCTTTAACTCTTAGTTTTGCCTGCAGGCTCAGAATAATTCCAAGTTCCCAGAAGTCCAACAAATCAGGCAGTGCCCAGTCCAGGGGAAGGACACAGACAGGGAGGAGAAGGGAAATCACTCTAGGTCCCTAGCTGAGCTCCTTGGGTGCTCTGAGTTAAGGCACATCAGATTTTGACGTATTTTGTGTTGGTAGAGAGGTATCGTATAGAGCCATGCAGACCTATTTTCTTCTGTGCTGCTCATTGCTCTTGGGGTATCTCAGAGAGATAATGGAAGTCCTAACAAATCTCATACTTCAAGAAGTTCTAAGAACTTACTGTGTGACCTTGGGTAATTCTTGTCTTGCTGATGGGCCCCATTTTTCTTTTAAAAGATAGTGAGGGAAAAGTGGAAATAGCACAGTTAGATGGAGGTTTTACTCCCGGTACAGGATGAATTTATTCTGTTACCCCGAGCAAATCATTTTTCCTCTCTGGGTCAGTTTCCTTTTCTGTAAAATGAGGGAGTTTGTCTAAGATCCCTCCCAGCTTTGACCTTCTGTATTCCAAGGGCCCTCATGCTCATATGCTATGTTCTAAGGTCTCTACCAGCTCTTACAGTCTATATTCTGATACTCTTCCCTGCTCTGACATTTTTTGTTCTAAAGTCTTTCCCAGCTCTGATATTCTGGGTCGTAGGGCTGCTCTCAGCCCTGACATTTTCTGTTCTAAGTCCCTTTCTGGTTCTGATATTCTGTGTTCTAAAGGTCCTTCAAATTCTGAAATTCTCTGTCCTAAGTCCCCTCTCAGTTCTAATATTCTGTGTTCTAAGATCTCTCCAAGTTCTGACATTCTGTGTTCTAAAATTCCTTCCAGCTCTAATATGAGGCAGGTGGCTTTAGATTCCTAAGGTTCCTAGACATTTAATATTTATTGAGTGAAGTGGAATTCCATGGCATATTGATAAATATATACACAAAGTCATGTACAGACAGACAGATAAAAGTTTGGGGTCCTCAGTTTCCCCATCCATATAACAAGGTAGCTGGACCAGAAATCTTCTAACATTCTTTCCAGTTTTAAATCTTGCACTTCATCGAACCCCAAACTATTATATACTTGCTCTCTAGCTCCTGATTCTGGGACTCCCATAATGCTCTTAGGCCAGAGGAGGAAGGGAGAAAAAATAAAGTGACTGAAGGGGAGGCAATTTCTCGTGAAGCTGTGTCCAGGTGACCATAGTTTGACTTTTTTTTGAGGCAGGAAGCTCATAGAATGTTGGAGTAGGAAAGGACCTTAGATACCCAATCTGACCATCTAATTTTCTATAGGAGGAACCTTGGATCAGAGAAGGGAAATAACCTACCCAAGGTCACATAGGGAATAAGTTTTTGATTTAGGATTTGAACTTGGGTTTTCCTGACTCAAATTCCAACACTCTATCCATTGCCAACCCTAGCTGCCTCTTGAGTAAGCCCTTAAACCTGTCACAGGAAGAGACTGTACTTGGATTATTCTCCTCCCCCCCACAACAGGGGAAAAAGCTGGGTTACTTACCTTCATTGTGATCTTGGGTTTTTCCCACCTCAGGGCTTCATTTTCCTCATCTGTAAATAAAGGGGTCAGACCTTTTCTAGTTTTAACATTTTTCATTGAAGTTCCTATTTATCTGTCATGTTCCATGTCCCAAGAGGTAGGGTGGATAGAAAGCTGGTCTTAGAGCCACAAAGACCTGGATTCTAATCCATGCTCTCACCTACACTTGTTGTGTGACCCTGGGCAAGATCCTTAACACTTCCATGCTCTGGCAACTTTCCAAGAGAGTTAAATTTCAAGGAAGGTGTGGGCCTTCATCCCTAGAGGGAGTTTTCTAATGTGAGCAATAAAATAAATCACAGGTCCAGTCCTTATTCCTGTTCCTTATTCTAATGTATTCTCCTGCTCTGATGTGTAGAGAATTGAACTCTGTTCTAGATTTTGTGGTTTTGTATTTTCAGCTCTGAAATCACAGAGTCATAGAATTTCATAGATTTCATAGTGTTCAGAGATTGGGAAATATAGCTAGATCTATAGATAATCTATCATATATCTATATGTTTAGATCTATCTATCTATCTATCTATCTATCTATCTATCTATCTATCCATCTATTCATCTATCTATCTGTCTGTCTGTCTGTCTGTCTGTCTGTCCGTCCGTCCGTTCGTCCGTCTGTCTGTCTATCTATCCCATCTCTGTAACATTGTTGCCATACCGATTGACCCTCATTCAAAAGTACACTCTCTTCTGATCTCTCTCACTGGATATCTTGGTTTCCTTCAAGATACAACTCAAACATCATCTAGATGAAAGCTCTTTGGATCCCTCCCTGATAGTGTGGCCTCTTCCCTCCCTCTACCGTATCATCTTGTATCTATTTTGTATACATCCACACTTGCATGTTATCTCCCCATATAATATGAGCTCATAGAGGGAATTTTGTCTTTCTTTTAAACTCTAAAGCTTAGCACAGTTCCTGGCACATAGTACAAACTTAAAAACAAAACAAAACCTTACCTTATATCTTAGAATAGATATTGTATATTGGTTCCAAGGCAGAAGAGTGTCAAGGACTAGGCAATGGGAGTCAAGTGCCTTGCCCAAAGTCACACAGCTAGAAAATGTCTGGGGTCAAATTTGAACCCAGGATCTCCATGTCTAGGCCTGGCTCTCAATCCACTGAGCCACTTAGTTGTCCCCACATAATACAAACTTAAATAAAATTTTCTGGATTATTTATTTGAGTGAGTGATTTGTCTCTTTGAAAGCACTCATTTTTTGGGACACTTTTCTGGTTTTGTCTCATTGATATTTCCTGCTATATTCCTCCTATAACCCCTTTCTAAGAGAAAGACAGTCACTTAAAGGAAGTCATCCTAATAACATTTAAAATAAAGGAAGATTGGAGGAAAATGTTCCAAAAAACTAAGTTTTTTTTAAAAAAAATCTGACATTATACTGTAGAATCTCGCATCTCAGGCTCCCCATCTCTGCCAAATTAGGAGCAAGTTGTCTTCCCATATCTCTTTTTGGGGGTCAAGTTTAATTAATTTCATAATTTCATAGCATTTAGTTTCTTTTTTTTTAAACCCTTAACTTCTGTGTATTGGCTCCTAGGTGGAAGAGTGGTAAGGGTGGGCAATGGGGGTCAAGTGACTTGCCCAGGGTCACACAGCTGGGAAGTGTCATAGCATTTAGTTTCTAATGCTTTGTGATTCTTCCCGTTTACATTGTTGTAGTCATTGTGTCTCATTTCCCTGGTTCTTTTGACTTTACTGCATTAAATGCCAGAAATCTTTCAATGCTTTTCTGTATCCATCATATTTGCTATTTCTTATAGTGAAGTAATATTCCATTGCATACAGGTACCACAATCTGTTTAGCCATTCCCCAATGGATAGACATCTATTTTGTTTCTAGTTCTTTGTAGCTATAAATGTAGCTATAAAAATACCCAGGGTCATACAGCTATAATGTAGCTATAAATATTTAGGGATATATGGGACCTTTCCTTTTATTATTGACCTCCCTGGAACATATGTCTAGCATCTCTGGGTCCTAGGATATGGATATTTTAGACACTCTCTTTTAATAATAAATATTTGGTTGTTTAAAAACATTTTAATTTATTATTATTTAAACATTCTTTTCTGTACAAATGTTGAGTTCCAAATTTTCTTTCTCCCTCTCACTTCATTCTCCCAACACTAAGAAAGTAAGCAATATGATATCAATTAGACATGTGAAATCATGCAAAACACATTTCCATATTAGCCATATTTTTAAAAATTTAAGAAAAATAAAGTGAGAAACTTATGTTTTAATTTGCACTCAGAGTTCATCAGTCCTCCCTCTGAAGATGGATAGCATTTTTCTTCTAGTCCTTTGGAACGATCTTGGATTATTTTATTAATCAGAGTCAGTAACAAATACTTGTTGATGGATAATTCTAGATTGGCAACCCTAATTGTTAAGAAAATGTATGCTTTCAGGCACAGTGGATAGAGCGCCAGGCCCAGAACCTAGAGGATCTGGGTTCAAATCTGACCTCAGATACTTCCTAGTGGTGTGACACTGGGTAAATCAGCTTAACTGGGTTTGCCTAGCACTGGCCACTCTTCTGTCTTAGAATTGATGCTAAGATAGGAGGCAAAGGTGAAAGAAAGAAAGAAAGAAAGAAAGAAAGAAAGAAAGAAAGAAAGAAAGAAAGAAAGAAAGAGAGAAAGAAAGAGAGAGAGAAAGGAAG
>NC_058132.1:62477408-62530316 GCF_016433145.1 Gracilinanus agilis
CCTTCCTTCCTTCCTTCCTTCCTTTTTAAACTCTATAGCTTTTCTAGGTTAACTAGACCAGTCCAAATTTCTGGAGGCATCACTACTCTCCATCTGGGCAGTGGGTAAGGATGCTGTTGCTGTTGGTGTTGATTCTTTTTGAGCCCAGAGTTTCCTTCCTAGATAAGGAGATGGTAATATTTCCAATGGGCCTCAGCTGAGAGGTCTCCTAATGGAATTGGGGCAGACAACTGAAAGTGAATGAGATACCAAGGTCTGGAGCTCAATAAATCTGCACACTTATATTCCCCCATTGTAGCTACCCACCCAACCCCTAACTGATAAAGAATGGATTATGGGGCAGAACTGGCAAACCAGGATGAAAGGGCAAACTATATTGATTGACTGGGCAGTGGGGATTGTGGTGGAGTGGCAAGAGCAGCTGTTTTCTTCTCAATTGAAGATCAATACTGGCTGACCCAACAGATGGAAGGGAGATAAAAGAACCGGGAAAGGGCCAGACCCAAGTTTCGGAAATGAAGCAGCCAGGTTTAGGCTATGGGTGGGTCCCTGGGCTGGGGTCACTTACCTAGAGACCCTACTCTTTCTTTTTTTAAAAACATTTTTATTGATATTTTGTTTCTTACATCACCATAGAATCTCACATAGCCCTCACACTCCTTTAGAGCCATTCCTTATGATAAATAGTATTTTTTATGGAGGAAAGAGTCAATACAATTGATGGAAATGTTGAGAAAACCTGGAAAACATGTGCAATGTGTGATACCTATGGACCTCTCATCTTCATGAAGGGCTGGGTCAGGACTGTCTTCTCTCTTCCTTTAAATATTATTTAATCCTTATAAATTTGTTACATTTATTTTTTTTTTGGTATGCCATTATTTTTTCCATTTACATTAGTGTAATTCCTATGTATATTGTTTCTTTGGTTCTGCTTCCTTCACTTTGCACCAGTTCATATCTATCTCCCAGGTTTCTCTGTAATCATCATACACATCATTTCTTCAGCACAGTAATATCCATTCCATTCATGTTCCATAATTTGTTTAGCCATTCCCAAATGATGGGCATCCATTTTGTTTCTAAGACTTAGTTATCATGAAAAGTGATGCTATATGATTTTGGAGTCTTTGGAAACCCTACCTTTCTACTGTAATGAACAGCCAATCACTGCACTATACAGCATTAGTTTTAGGAGGGAACTTGGTACCTAGAATGTCAGAGAAGAAAAGGATTTCAGAACACAGAATATTAGGATGAGAAGGGATCTTAGACCAAAGAATATAGAATGTTAAAAGGGCACATGTGGGGCTATCCTTGGAATTAAGAGAACCCTAGGTGTGACCTGGAGCAAGTAACATCTCTCCAAGCCTTGGTTTCCTCACCTGTAAAATGGAAACACTATCTATGTCATACTGCAGTTTAGAGAAGCACTTTGCCAGGGTCAAGTACTCTCTCCCTTTCTCCCTCTCCCTCTCCCTCTCTCTGTCTCCCTCTGTTTCTGTCTCTCTCTGTCTCTGTCTCTGTCTCTGTCTTTCTGTGTGAATCATCATCATATCTTCCCATTTTTATATAATCATAATAATAACTAGCATTTGTCTAGTGCCTTAAATTTTGCAAGACATTTTCTGATTAATCTCATTTGATCCTCACAACTACATTGAGGCAGGTGTATTATTATCCCAATTTGACAGCTAACAGACAACTAGTAGATAGAGTGCCAGACCTAGAGTAAGGAAGATTCCTCTTCCTGAGTTCAAATCTGGATTCAGACATTTATTAGCTGTGTGGCCCTAGTCAAGTCACTTAACCCAGTTTGCCTCCATTTCTTCATCTGTCAAATGAAATAGAGAAGCAAATGGTAAACCATTCCAGGATCTTTGACAAACAAACAAACAAACAAACAAAAAACCAAATGGGGTCACGAACAGTCAGACATGACTGAAAATACTGAACAATAACAACATTTGACAGTTGAGAAAACCAAGGCTGAAAGGTTATGAAATTTAGGATTTAGGGTTGCACAGCTAGCAAGTATCTGAGGCTCGGTCCAAACTCAGGTCTTCCTGATCACCATCCAAACACTCTATTCATGTGAATCACCTGAAATAGGGTAAGTCGCTGTCCTATTAGTCTTACATAGTTAATATTCCTCAATCTCTAAGTATCTGTTATAAAATATACCTGATGTTATGAGGAGCTGAAGCTGAGTGTGTGTGGGTAATGCCTATGTATAATACTTAAATTGTGATAGTGAAACACAAAGGGCCCACAAAATGTTGGTAATGAATCTGCCAAACTCATCTTCAGAATAACAGTGTCCCAGACTGGTCAGCTAAAATGAAGAATCTGTGGTTGGAATTATACAGACACTTCTAACGGAACAATCTGGCCCAGTAAGGGGTAACGCTATGGTCTGACTGCGGATTAGATCTTGTTTGACTGATATTATTCTTCTTTCCCTCAAATGTCCCAAGGATGTGCTCACTAAGCCTTAAGATAAAGCTGACACAAGTTTAGGTAACTTTCAAAGATTTAATGCTACTGGGCTTAGGAGAGAAGCGGGGTATCACTTGAGGAAGGAAGGAAACAGGAGATTCTTAATCTAAACTAATGATGAAAGATGGTACTTGAAGGGGGAATGATCAGGCCTGTCAATAATCAATTGTTGGCAGAACCAGACAGAGTTTAACCAAAATCAGGTTGTTCAGCTGAGAGATGTTGTTGCTTGCTGTTGAAGTATGAATCAGGAGCAAGTTATTTGGCACAAAGGTATCACAGGATCTGCCGCTATAAGTTGATTAATGCAGGTTGCTGCCAATTCAAGTTGACCTAAAGCCTACCCAAACCAACCTCCCGCTCCCACAGCCAATCTCCAGATTGAGATGAGATTTCAGTTCAAATCCTCCCTTATGTACCTGAGCTACTAACTGTCTTGACACATGGCACCTCCTGCCAGTCGCAGCTCATTCTATGTTCTAAACAGACAACTGTCCATCATCTTGCTCTCCATGTTGATTTGCAAAATATCATTACAGTTGCTATCTTATTAGTTACTTAATCTTACATAGTTAATATGTAAGTTAATATGTAAATATCTTATATAGTTAATATGTAAATATCTTATAAAGTTAATATGTAAATATCTTACATAGTTAATATGTAAATATCTTACATAGTTAATATGTAAATATCTTACATAGTTAATATTTCTCAATCTCTAAGTATTTTCACCAACTGTCTCCTTTGCCTCCTGACATCTCAGGTCTCCTTCCAAGTCCCAGGTGAAATCCTGCCTATTGCAAAAAACCTTTATTATTGCCTTACTAAACCTTATTAGTGCCACTGCCTTTGCTCTACTTAACCCTTATTTCTAGGCTGTTTTACATAGCCATGGTCTCCCCTCCCCTCCCTTCCCCCCCACCCCATTATTAAACCATGAGCTCCTTGAGGATAAAGCCTGGCTTTTGCCTTTTTTGATATCACATTGCCTGGCACATAGTAGGCACTTAGTAAATGTTTGTTGACTGACTATTGCACAGATGGAGAAAATGACTGTTTTGGGTACTTTAATAAAATTATTTAACGGTAAGCTCATGTTTAGGTTACCTGAAAGCATCATCAGGACAACTCCTATAGGAGACAGGAAAACTTTAATAAGACTTCTAGGATAGCCTGCACATGCAGAATGTTGCGTTGCTTTGTAAACTGAGGTTGCTTTTTCACTGGCTTTGGTGGATCCCTTTTCTTTGTTATGAGAGATGATTCAACGGCGGAGTATATATTAGTTTAAAACATTACTATAAAATAAGATGCATCAACAGAAGATTTAGAATATGGAGCTGGATTGGGTTGAATTGACATGAACTAAATTGGATCAAATTGTGTTACAGTAAGCCTGATTAGAATGGGGAGGGCTGGTTATATTTGGGTTGTGTTGGGTTTTCTTGTGCTCTTTTGAACTGGGCTGAGTTGGGGCAGATTAGATTGGTTGGGGTTGGTTTAGATTATGACATGTTCATTGATTTTAGTGGGCTGGTTTGAGTTGAGGTACATTTGTGTCAGTTGACTTAGATTGGATTTCGTTGGGTCAGTGGATGATAAGAAAATATATGAACAAATGTTTTATGCTCTATACCACAGGGCTTGCCCACAATGCTCCCAAGTGCCCCTCTAAACCAGATTAAAATGTAATGGGGGACTGGGGGGGGGGCAGATAGGTTGCTCAGAGGATAGAGAGTCAGGGCGGGAGTTGGGAGATCCTGGAGTCAAATCTGACATCAGAAACTTCCAAGCCATGCAACCCTGGGGCAAAATCACTTAACTTTGGTCTGCCTCAGTTTCCTTATCTATAGAATGGGGGTAATAATAATATCTACCTCCCAGGATTGTTGTGAGGATCCAAAGAGATTACTTGGGGTGGTAACTAGGTAGTACAGTAGATAGAGCACCAGGACTGGAGTAGGAAGGTTCTGGGTTCAAATATGACCTCAGACACTTCCTAATTGTGTGATGCTGGGCAAGTCCCTTAATCCCAATCGCCTAGTCTTTACTATTCTTCTGCTTTGGAGCCAATATTTATCTTAAACAGAAGGTAAAGGTTTTAAAAAATATAAATGGGAAATATTTAACAAAACAAATAAAACTGATAAAACATGTAGAAATGTTAACATGTGCCTTCTGTGTTGATGTGTGTCCCACAGGGATCCTTATGAGTGATTTAATGGTCCTCCTTTCTATCTGAGTTTGATACCACTACTAGGTATGCCATCAAACTTTAACTCTGAAGTTGGGTTGCCTGCATGCGTGCATCAGTTGGTCAATCAACATTTAATAAGCACTTATTATGTGCCAGACCCTTGTGCTGGTCCAGTTAGGTCAGACCCTATCATGCGAGATTATATTAGGTCGTCTTGTGTCGAGCTAGGCTTATGTTAGGTCTGGTTGTGATGGATAGGATTTGGGTGGGTCATTTGGTCATTAGAGTGAATATGGTTGCCCAGTTGGACTGGGTTAGGTTAGGTCATCTTATGTTGGGGTGGGTTCCTATGTAATAGGTTTGTCTGCTCTGTTACATATTGGAGGGTGACACTGGGTTGGTCAGGTCGTATCATGTTGACTTGGGGAGTTACATTCGGTTGGAGAGCGTTGGGTTGGGTTAAATGGAATCCAGTTGGGTTCCATTGGGCTGGGGTACATTGGTTTGGTTATTGGGTTCCTTTGGCTTGCTTGGGTCAATTGGTGTTCAGAGAGAACACAGATAGTGCATTCTGTTGTACACAGCTTCAGAATCTGACCCCGGTGGGGGACGGTGGGGAGAGCTGTGGTGGACCAGGGAGTGGTGTTGGCTGCAAATAGCTGTGGTAAAAACAATTTGGATTTCAAAGCCCTCCACACAGCTGGTAACTTTCCATCCCCCCTAACCCTCTCCTACAGACCTTGCCTTCAGCTCTCTGGGCTGTTGTTTCCTTTGCATGCAAACCACAGGACTGTGGAGGGGCCTGGGGGCTGGGGTTTGGGGGGAGGGAAGAGAAGGGGGGCTGAACCTTCTCCTTTGCAAGCAACCTCTGTGATCTCAGGAGCTGGGCCCCCCGGGGGTTTCAGTCCCCTCCACCCCCACTCCCTATCTGCAGTTAAGCTCTGCTCACTTGTGTTCTGTGGTCCTCTTTCCCAGGAGACACTAAGAGAGAAACCTGTGAGTTAGAGATGGGTCGAATCTTAATCCCCCCAAGTATAAGGTCGGAGTGGTCAGTGACTTGCTCAAGGTCATAAGGTAGAAAATTTCAGAAGCAGAATATCTTTTTTTTTAATTTGGAAATTTTTATTTAATTAATTGACTTAGAATATTTTTCCATGGTTCCATGATTCATGTTCTTTCCCTCTCCTCTTCTCACCCCTCTCTTGTAGCCAATGAGCAATTCCACTGGGTTTCACATGTGTCATTGATCAAGACCCATTTCCATATTATTGATATTTTCACTAGGGTGATCGTTTAGAGTCTACATCCCCAATCATGTCCCCATCAACCCATGTGATCAAGCAGTTGTTTTCCTTTTGTATTTCTATAGAAGCAGAATTTCAACCCAGGCTATCAGGTTGGATGGGACCGAGGTCATTTGACACTTTTTACCCTCCCCAGACACAGCATTCATGTCTAACCTTCTTCAGATTCACTCAGTCATGACCATGAGAGCTCAGACTAAATTAAGTTATTGTATCATTTTATTTGACCATTTTAATAAAGAAAGCTAACATACCTTTCAGAAGGTATAAAGGACTGGACTCCGATTCACTGAGATCTGTATTCAAGTCCTACCTCTGATAATCACTGGCATGGAGGCAGATGGAGTGAAGTATCTGAGACGCAGGTAGCAAGAGCTGACTTTGACACAGACTGGGTAGTCCAGGGCAAATGGTTGTGCATCTTTAACCTCCGTCTCCTCGTCTGTAATATGGAGTCCGATTTGTACTACCTAGCTCAATGGTCATTGTGAATAAGATCTTTTATAAATTGTAAAGCCCAAAGCCATGGGAGTGATCATGTAGTAACGAGGAATACTGACTGACCTTGAAGGCAGAAGACCTGAGACTAAGCTCGTTGAGGGCAGGGACCGTCTCTGACCATTCATTCTCCATATCCCTAACACTTAGCACAGTACCTGGAACATAGTAGATGCTTGATAAATATTTGCCAACTTTACTCGTCTTGCCTTGGTTCAGATCCCAGCTTTACTCCATGTGGGACCTTAAGAACTTGGTGATGTCATTGATCCTCTTGGAAAATGGAGGACCCCCTCATCCCAAAACGAGGCTACAGAACATCTTGGTAAAATTGTTGATTGGATTCAATGGACTCCAAAATTCCTTCTAAATGTTCTTCCAGATCTCAGTTGTATGGGAGTCTCATTAATCAAATGGTCAATTAGCATCTATTTAACAGTATGTCAGGCACTGGGGATCCTAAGCCAAAATTGAAACCTTCCTTGCCCTCAAGGACTTTACATTTTATTGGAGGAGATGAAATGTCCATCATTAAAGTACCATTCAAAGGCAGTTAGGACTGAAGTCAGAAGGTTCTGAGTTCAAATTTAGTCTTAGACATTTCTAATCTTGTGACCCTAGAAAAGTCCCTTAATCCCAATTGTTTAGCCCTCATCACTCTTCTACCTTGGAACCAATACTTAGTACTGATTCTAAGACAGAAGGTAAGGGTTAAAAAAAAAGTACAGTCTGGCAAAATAATTCAACTCATAGAAGGTATATCTCAGTCTGGATCTCTAGGCTTGTCACCTCTTGGCCAAGAGTTAGAAGGTACATGCCATTATGGGTCTGCTGAAGTGAAGAGTGTTCATTGCTATGGTCAGAGTTGAGAGGACTTCATATTCTTATTGTGGTCACCATGTTCTTTGTGTTTCGACATGTTTGCATTTGTTGATAATAGTTAAACATATAATAAAGAAGGAATATCTACAAAATAAACAAGATGAATTTGGAGCAGTTGGATTTATGGTTGGGGACCTTTCAGAATAACCGACTTTGTGTAAAAGGTGTCGCTTAAGAAGAATTTTAGTGGAAATAAGGAATTCTAAAAAGTGTGAGTACACTTCAAGCATGAGAGACAGCTACTACAAAAGTTTGGAGATGGAAGATGGTGTATTTTGTGCAAAGAACATGAAGAAGGTCAATTTGGATGGCCCATAGAACTGGGAAAGGGACCATCCTTCCAATGATGCAGATCATCACCCACCCATGCCTTTTCAGATGGGTAACTTGGTGGATAGAGTGCTGGACCTAGAGTCAAGAAGACTTAAGATCAAATCCAGCCTCAGACACTTATAATCTGTGTGACTCTGGGTAAGTCATTTAATTTCTGCCTGCCTCAGTTTCCTCATCCATAAAATTGAGATAATAATAGCATCTGCTCACAGGGTTCTTGTGAGGATCAATGAGACAATATTTATAAAAATGCTTTGCAAATTTTATTTTATTTTAAATTAAAAAACACCTTACCTTTTCTTAGTATCAATTCTGACAGAAAAGCAATAAGGGCTAGGCAACTGGAGTTAAGTGACTTGCCCATGGCCACACAGGTAGGAAGTGTCCAAGGCCAGATGTGAACCCCTGCTCTCTCAACTCCAGGCTTGGTACTTTATCCACTGTGCTATCTAGCTGACCTTGCTTTGCAGATTTTAAAGCATTATATAAATGTTAGGTACATGATTCTTATCCATTTCTATGCAAAGAGCTTTCATGGAACATCTGTCCAAGAGGTTGGAGGCCTTTTGCTAGATCTTTTCAAATTACATAGCTACCAGTGCAATATTATATCCATCTGCTTTCTCCTGCTCAATTATATCACTAATTGATTTTTTAAAGTATGTACTAAGTCACCACTATGTGCCAGTTACTGGGGCAAATACAAATACGGGGGAGATAAGTAGGAAGATAGTCCTGGTTTCGAGTGCAAACATTTTAACTGTATAGAATTTGAACTCAGGCTCTTAAGTTAGTGTATACATATATATGTAATATAAGTATATTTCTCTTGCTCCATTTCCTTTTCTAATCATCCTTTTCCTAAATGACATTTTGGTGTCATGTCTTATACCTGAGTCATCCTTGATAGTGTGCCAAAGCTTACCTATGCCCATCATGAATTCCAATATGGCGCCCATATTTTTGCTTTCCCTGAGATTATGATGAACCATGACTTACAACCACTGAGTAATACAAGAATACGAGGGTTAAAAGAGATGGGGTTTTGTGTAGGAGGAGCAATACCCACAAAAAGAGGGTCATTAAAAGCATATGACTATTGCCCAGATATGATCCAGCTTATTTTTACCCTCTCATTAAATTTTGGGTGCACTTTATTGTCTGTTTGAAGTATCAATGAAGATCTGTTGATGGAGGACCTCAAGAGACTGCCCTTCCCATTGTATATCAAAGGCATAGGAATAAAGGGTCATCATCCATTTTGTTTTTACTGTATAGATAGTTTGGCCAATATCTTTCCAAAGTGGTAATAAAGGGACAGCTAAGTGGTTTAGTGGATAGAGCCTTTGATCCTGGGTTCAAATTTGGCCTCCAACCCTTCCTTAGCATGTGACCCTGGACAAGCCACTTAACCCTGATTGCCTAGCCTTTACCTGATATTTAGCATCAATTCTAACACAGAAAGTAAGGGTTTAAAAAAAAGGAAGTGGTAATAAATTTCATTAAGGAGATTTCATAATATTCTAGGGTTTGATATCAACCATGAACAAGAATAACTAGAGGGAATTCTTCTATTTGGTCCCCGAGTAAGGAATTCTCCAACATAGAGGTCAGCACTCTTAGTGAGCATATAACTGTGTTAGATCATGTTGCTAGATAGAAGATCATTGAGCAAAGTTATCTCTATCAAGGTATTGTGTACAAACAATATATACAGGAGAAATTCATTTCATTTTGGAGCATGGCCTGAGGCTGCTTTTACTCTACTAAATAGAACACTTTGGGATTTTAAAAAAAATCTACCCATCAGCTGACGAATTTACTACAAAACCAAAATTTTTGTTAGGCACTAAAAATACAAAGACAAAAGTCAAATGAGTTCTGTCCTCAGAGAATCTACATTCTTTTGGGGGAGACAATGTATATGTATAATGGATAAAAAATAAAGTGAAATTTGGAATTATCTACTTCTGAGATTCTGCAGAATCTCTTCCCTCTCCATTGATATATATATATATAAACTCTTATCTTCTATCTTAGTATCAATTCTAAGACATGTATTCTAAGAGTGGTAAGGGTGAGACAATTGAGGTTAAGTGGCTTGCCCAGGAATCGTACAGCTAGAAAGTATCTGAGGTTAGATTTGAACCCAGAACCTCGTGGCTCCAGGCCTGGTGTTCTATCCACTGTGCCCCCTAGCTGCCCCCCAACCCATTGCTTTTTAATGTTTGGGTTTTTTCTCCCTTTCTTTCTTTTTTTAAGGTAAAATTGCCACTAACCTTCCACCATTCTTTAATGTAATGTTTACTAATGAATTTGTATTCTAAATTGGTATCATCTTCAGCTGCCATATCTCTCTGCTTGACAAGGACATCAAATATTTGTTGGCTAAAATGGTTTGGGGGCAGCTAGGTGTCAAAGAGGATAGAGTGCCACTCCTGGAGTCAGGAAGACTTATCTACTTGAATTCAAATAAGGTCTCAGATACTTACTGTGTCACTGTAGGCAAGTCATCTAACTGTTTGCCTCAGTTTCCTCATCTATAAAATGAGTTGGAAAAACAAAATGGCAAACCACTCTAGTATCCTTGCCAAGAAAACTCCAAATGTAGTCATAAAGAGTTGGGCACAACTGGAAAATACTGAATAACAATAACAAAGTGGTTTGGGTGTTCTTTTTACCTATTAACCAAGATGGTTACATTGGTTAAATTTCTTAAGAAATGAGTGTTCAAGTTCAATGTTTGTTTCTTTGTCTGCTTCTTATTTTTCATATTTATGATTTGAATAGGTCATATTGGAGCTGTTATGATTACACACTGCCTCTTCCTCATCTCTTCTAATTTGGCATAGATGTCAACTTTTGTTCTAATTAGCATATGATCTAATAACACAAATATAGCTGATTCAGAAATGACTTCAGTTTGGTAACCAGCTGTTTCCTGCTTATTAAGATATAGTAATTTCCATTTAGGGGGATGTTATTATTCTGTGCTTATTATCACTGCTTTCTCACTTTCATCTGGAAAAAATGGTTCTACAGTACACAGGTAGGAGGATTCTGAAGTCATTAAGACTTTGGCCTTCATTTTGTTTTTTATTGTGTTGTATTTTTCTCTATCCTCTCCTATATTTTTTAAATTAGTCACTAATTCAGTTAAATTCAACAGACATTTACTAAGTGCTTACTATATATGTCAGATAGCAAAGTGTTGGCTTTACACATACAAAACCACAACAGTCCCTTGCTCTCAAGTAACTTAATTCCATTGATTTGGTTTGGAGGATCTTGCACATTTCCTAGAATTTCTCTAGCCCTTCATCCCCAGTGGTGAATGCTGGCCAGTAAGCTGGGAGCCTGCTCTTTCTTGTGCCCTTCAGGAGGACTCCAAGACAAAATGACTAAGGGTTCTATGAAAAGGTGAATTATTTTTGTTAGTTTTGGGGTACAAAAAGAAACTGACTCTTGAGAATTCTTTGATGTGTCTCTACAAGGAGAATCTATAAGCCATCCTTCCATTGAAATGAAGCTTCTCTTTGCTTCCTGGTTTTATCATATGGCAAGAATATCTTTCCTTATGTGGTTTGGATCCTTCATCATCCCATACATCAATTCATGGGTCACCAGACAAAGCTGTTGTGTTGAGGCTACCAAGTCTTAAATTAATGTTGATAAAAGGTCTAAAAATCAAGCGATACTTTGCATCTCCTGGTCCCTTTTCTGGCATCCTGTCCCCATCACTGCAGATGGAGAAAGGGACTCTACAGAATGGGAGATCATTTTGTGTTTTTCTTTGTTTCTTAGGTTGCAGTGGCCAAAGAATGCATCACTACACTGCCAGCCTACCAGTACTAGAACCTCCTATATTTAATTAGGCCAATCCTCAGACAACAGGACCTTTGGATCCTCTAGGTCCTAAGCTGGAAAGAACCTCAGAGACCATATAGTTTGATGCCCCTCTTATTTTATAGAAGAGGAAACTGAGGCTCAAATGATTTGCCCAAGAATATACAGGTATAGTGCAGAAATAGAATCTGAACCCAGATCTTCTGGCCTTTAAAATCATTGGCAGGGGGAGTGCTGTCTGTTTTCCCACTGTGCCAGGATACTATCTACCTCTGAGATCTGCCAGAATAATAGAATTTGCCAAAGTGTGTATTCTGCTGGCATGAGCTCTGAGAACAGAAGTTCTCGTCCCTCTGTGATGAGGCATGTGGTGAAGTAGGATTCATGGGAGATTTCTTCCACCCCTGGGTTAAATAATATTACTAGAATTCATAGGATCAAAGGAATTAAAATATTCCTAAAAATACTTCAAGAATCCGACAACTCTCTGTTATCATCTGTATGAGTCCTCCCTATAATGATCTTTTCATCTTGGGTCATTCTTAGCTACATCCTTTAACAAATCCTCCATAAAGGATCTACTCGGTGTATTTCAAGCTCTTCTTGAAGTCTTTTTCCTACTCTGTGGGTACTGGAGCATCATTCCAGGGCTCTCTCCACATGATTGGCTCTCCTGCTTTTCCAATCCTACGTTTTGTAGGATTTTCAGAAGCCCTTCTAGAAGGTTTAAGTGGATAAAGGACTGGACTCATTTACTTAGATCTGAGTTCAAGTCTTGTCTCTGACACTCCTAGGGGGAGAGGGGGGCAATGTTACAGTGGAAAGAACATGGACTCCAGAATCAAAGTCCTGGGTTCAAATTCTGCCTTTCATTCTTATTGCCTATGTGACCTTGAGCACCTTGAAGAACCTTCCCTCTGTATAAAATTATCTATGATAGCTTCAAGACTCTGGATGAACTACTTATCCTCTGAGTATTCCAGGCAACTCATTAAGACTAGCTGCAGGATCAGTTAGGTGGCTCAGGGGATAGAGAACCAGGCCTGTAGACTGGAGGTCCCAGGTTCAAATCTGGATTCAAATACTTCCTAGTTGTGTGACTCTTGGCAAGTCACTTAATCCTGCTTGCCTCAGTTTCCTCTTTCAAATGAACTAGAGATAAGAACAATAAGCCCCTCCAGCATCTCTGCCAAGGAAACCTCAAATGGGGTCATGAAGAGTCAAACAGGACTGAAAATAATTCAACAAAGCTTTCCTTATGTAACCTTCTGGTCTAGCTAGGGCTTAGAAGGCAGACCACATTCCTTTTGGACAGCTCGAAATTTTAAGAAGTCTTTCCTTGTACTAGAATTAGAAGAACACTTTGAGATCCTCCAGTCTAAACCTACATTTGGTAGAAGAGATAACTAAGGGTTCCTTCCTTCCCCAGTTCCTACATCCAGATCATAAATAAAAGAGATGAATCTTGAATCCTGGCCACCTGACTATTTTTGATGTTCTCCCCTTTGCACCATGAAAAGTGCCTCCTCAAAATTTCCATTGGGGGGAAAAATTTCATTGGGGGCATCTAGGTAACACAGTGGATTGAGCATTGCGCCTGGAGATGAGAGGTCTTGGGTTCAAATCTTACCTCAGACATTTCCTAGCTGTGTGACCTTTGACAAGTCACTTAATCCCAATTGTCTAGTCCGTACTGCTCTTCTGCCTTGGAATTCATCAATTCTAAGACAGAAGGAAAGGTTTTAGAAAAAAAAAAACAAAACATTTTCATCAATAGTTCCATCGTTCACCTATAATTTAGGGCCAAAATGGGGACCCAGTCCTTAGAGGGTAAGAGATAATGTGTTGCCTGTTGTCTTGCTGTGTGGAAGTGTAGGGAGCCTTCCAGATAGGCATCACAGAATGTAACTTTCTGGAGTTGTTCTGGCAAATGTTTGACAACTGATTCTCCAGAAGGGAAAAGAGGCTCTTAACATACTTAAAAGTTTAATCAATATTTTAATTTTTTTCAGCTCTTACTTTCTGTCTTAGTAACCACTCCAAGAGAGAAGGGCAAGGGCTAGGCAGGCACAGGGTTAAGTGATTTGTCCAAGGTCACATAGCCAGGAAATACCTAAAGATTCAAACCCAAGTCTTCCCTGTTCTAGGCCTGGTATGCTATGCACTATGCTACCTAGTTGACCCTTTCATCTAGATTTTTAACATTTTTATTCATTACTTTCTTAAGCCATAAATAATAAATCAAACAAATAAATCAAATAATACATACAATAAATAATATTTTATTTATATAAAATAAATAAATAAATGAAGAACAAAAGAAAGAAAGAAAGAAAAAAGAGAGAAAGAAAAAAGAGAGAAAGAAAGAGAGGGAGGGAGAAAGGAAGGAAGAAAGGAAAGAAGGAAAGGAAGGAAGGAAGGAAGGAAGGAAGGAAGGAAGGAAGGAAGGAAGGAAGGAAGGAAGGAAGAAAGGAAGGAAGAAAGGAAGGAAGGAAGAGTTAGAGGGGTGAATGGTGGTTGTTTGAGCAGAGAGGTAGGAATTGGTAAATATTATTCTCCCCATTTTACAGAAGAAAAAACTGAGGCTTGCCCATGGTCACAGAGGTAATAAGGATCAGAACCAGGCTGCGAACCCAAGCCTCCTGACTCCAAATCTATCTTTCTCCCCATTCACACTCTGGTCCCCTTTCCAGCTCCCCAGCTCAAAGGCTTTGTGAAAAATTTTTTCTACCAAACCAATGGGGAACAAAGCATCTCTGTCTTCTGGTGAGTGACGAGAGAGCATTGTGGGTCTGGTGCTGTTTGTCAGCTGCACCCTTTGAAGTGGTTCTTCCCTGAGTTCTTGGAGGGGCTGGGATGGGGTTGGGTGGGTGGAGGGCCCATTTCCTCCCCCAAACAGCCACCCACCTGCCCACGAACTCTCTCCCCCTCTCACTCCCCACCTTGATTCTCAGAGCCCCCAGTCTCACAGCAGCCCCACCACCCCTTACCAGCCTGCATTCGAGGGAACCTGAGGGTTGGGTGGGGTTGGTCTTTGGGTTGAGGTGGGTCTTATTTCTTTAATTTTCTAGCATGATGGGTTTTCTGGCTCGAGGACCCAGGCTGGTGGGTTTGCCTAAAGTTTGCTGTCTAAGTTTTCTTTGCCCAACTGGGGTGGACCCATTTCCCATCCCCTAGGCTCACCCCACCCCATTTTCATCAGACTTTGCAGTTAAGACTCATGTGATGGTAATACTCTAATAAATGGTAATGGCTGACATTTCCATAGCACTTCAAAGATTCCAAAGATTTTCCCTACACGCCCTTTTTTGATTTTCATAACAACCCTTGGAAGTAAATCCTACTTTAACCCCACTTTACAGATGAGAAAACTGAGCCTGAGAAAAAGTTAACTCCCTCATCCAAGGTCACAAGGCTGGCACTTCTCAGAGGTGGGATTTGAACCTAGATTATTCAGGCTCTAGCCAGCGAGTTAGGAGGAGATGTGGACAATATTGTTACCATAAAAAGACATTGTAGAAACTTTGCCTGAGACAAGCTGTTATTGGAGGCATCTCTGTGCTGTCTGCTATAGTAGATACTTAATAAATGTCTCTTGATGGATTGTTCTCTCCATAATATTTAAGTACTAATTAATTACTTCATTAATGAGCATGTAAGTATTTTAAGTATTTAAATAAGCCTCAACCCCAGGCCATTTCTCTTCACAGGGTACACAAAGATCAGAAAAATTCCCATTTCTATAGCTCAAAAATATTAAAATAGAAGAGGCTACCAAACCTTCATTATTTTTTAACTCTTCCCTTATTAGTATTATTTTTTTACCTTAGATAATGTACAATTGATTCTAAGACACAAGAGCCACAAGGGTTAGGGAACTGGGGTTAAGTGACTTGCCCAGGGTCACACAGCTAGGAAGAGTCTGAGACCAGCTTTGAACCCAAATCCCCCTGACTCCAGGCTAGACACTCTATCACTGTACTACCTAGCCAACCTGTCTAAACTCTTCATTTTACAGATAAGGAAAACAAGGCCCAGGAAGTTGAAGTAACTTGCCCAAGATCATACAGATGGTAAGTGTCAGGGTTTGAACCAAACTCCTGGGACTCCTTTGTGATGTTCCAAAGCATGATTCCACAGTATAAGTAGTTAGTACAAGAACTATTGACCCATTTTACAGATGAAGAAACTGTGAGTAAATAAAGTTTAAGCTCTGTGACTCTACCTAAGCAAGTACCAAAGCAGAACTCCAACAGATGTCCATAGACTCCAAATCCACTGTTCTTTTCACTCTATCATATTGCTCTCAGGGAATTTGCATGCAGAAAGGATGAAAGGAACAAAAATAAAGCAAGCCTGGAAAGGTAATGGAGAGGTCTAATGTAACAATCTGGCATTGGAAGGTCTGGGTTCAAATTTTAGTTCTGTTGCTTACTAGCTCTGGGATCTTAAAGAAATGACTTCAATTTTCTGGGTCTCAGTTTCCTCATATGTTAAATAAGAGTATTGGACAAGAGAAATAGCTCTCAATATTTTTAAGCATAAGGGCCTTTTAAAACATCAAATCTTTTCTTGAGCATTCCCTCCTCCTCCCAATGAAAATATTTGTCCTATTAATATCTAGAATTTTTTAAAATAGATAACAATAAAAATTACTATGATTTTTAAAAATTATAATCACAAGTCTTTAATCAAGGCAGTGAGAATATAATCATACAATAACATAATACCACGCAGAACCACTTCCCTGGGAGGATTATATTTCCATTCTTAATTTTTTTTAAATTTTAAAATATTTTTCCATGTTTCCATGATATATTTTCTTTCCCTCCCTCCCCCCTTACCCCCCAGACAACAAGCAATTCCACTGGGTTATACAAATGTTATAACTTGATAGTTAAAGGGATTGATTATATTTCCAGGGAGGCACACAGAACCAAAGCTCTAAGAATGCTATCCACACCCAGAGAAAGAACTGTGGGAGCAGAAACTCAGAAGAAAAACAATGACTTGATCACATGGGTCAATGGGGATATGATTGGGGATATAGACTCTAAACAATCACCCTAGTACAAATATCGATAATATGGAAATAGGTCTTGATCAATGACACATGTAAAACCCAGTGGAATTGCATGTTGACTATGGGAGCAAGGTGGGAGGAGGGGAGAGAAAGAACATGATTCATGTAACCATGGAAAATTGTTCTTAATCAATAAAAAAATTTTAAAAGTGACTGAAAAAAAATGAACCAAAGCTCTGAGACTTTCCACTGAACTACAGAAAGTGGGGTGCTTATATAGATTTTAGGAAAAGGTAGGGAGAAAAGGCCTAATTATATAAAACCACTGAAGCTTAGGAAAGAAGGGATAACCAGTCACAGATGCTTGGATGTTGAGATGTACTTAAGGTTTTTTATTGTCTTTAGCTAATCCTGACTAGGGTGATGAGAAAGATACTTAAGAGTTTATTGTCTTCTATAAACTCAGTACTTGAGGGAAAAGGCAAACTCAATTCATAGTTAATTCAATCAATTGTCTATCTTTTGTTTTAACTCACTTTGCAGAATAGTGTGTCAATCTGGAGATTCCTTGAAGACACTGTTGTCAACTCTCAGACTGTCATTTCTTTTTTTTTTTTAAATTTTTAGAAAAATTTGCTAGGGTTACATGATTTATGTTCTTACTTTCCCCTTCACCCCTCCCCAAGTACCCCCCATATCCAATGTGCATTTCCACTGGTTTTAACATGTATCATCTATCAAGACCTATTTCCATATTATTGATAATTGCATTGGTGTGGTTGTTTCGGGTCTACACCCCCAATCATGTCTGCATCAACCCATGTGTTCAAGCAGTTGCTTTTCTTCTGCATTTCCTCTCCTGTAGTTCTTCCTCTGAATGTGGGTAGCGTTCTTTTCCATAAATCCCTCAGAGTTGTGCTGGGTCATTGCACTGCTGCTAGTACAGAAGTCCATTACATTTGATTTTACCACAGTGTATCAGTCTCTGTGTACAATGTTCTTCTGGCTCTGTTCCTTTCACTCTGTATCAATTCCTGGAGGTCTTTCCAGTTCACATGGAATTCCTCCAGTTTATTATTCCTTTGAGTGCAATAGTATTCCATCACCAGCATATACCCACAATTTGTTCAGCCATTCCCCAATTGAAGGGCATCCCCTCGTTTTCCAGTTTTTTGCTACCATAAAAGCGCAGCTATAAATATTTTTGTACAAGTCTTTTTATCTATGATCTCTTTGGGGTTCAACCCAGCAATGCTATAGCTGGATCAAAGGGCAGGCAGTCTTTTTAGAGCTCTTTGGTCATAATTTCAAATTGCCATCCAGAATGGCTGGATCACTTCACAACTCCACCAGCAATGCATTAATGTCCCAATTTTGCCACATCCCCATCAACATTCATTACTTTCCCCTGCTGTCATTTTAGCCAATCTGCTAGGTGTGAGGTGGTACCTCAGAGTTGTTTTGATTTGCATTTCTCTAATTATTAGAGATTTAGAACACTTTCTCATGTGCTTATTGATACTTTTGATTTCCTTATCTGAAAATTGCCTATTCATGTCCCTTGCCCATTTATCAATTGGGGAATGGCCTGATATTTTTTATACAATTGATTTAGCTCCTTGTATATCTGAGTAATTAGATCTCTGTCAGAATTTTTTGTTATAAAGATTTCTTCCCAGTTTTGTTGTTTCCCTTCTGATTTTGGTTGCATTGTTTTTGTTTGTACAAAAACTTTTTAATTTAATATAATCAAATTTATTTATTTTACATTTTGTAATTTTTTCTAACTCTTGTTTGGTTTCAAAATCTTTCCTTTCCCAGAGATCTGACAAGTATACTATTCTGTGTTCACTTAATTTACTTACAGTTTCCTTCTTCATATTCAGGTCATTCACCCATTCTGAATTTATCTTAGTGTAGGGTCAGACTGTCATTTCAATGAGGCAGCATCCTTGTTCTTTCCTGGGTCCATGATGGTGCTGCTGCTGGTAGCTTCGGATGACAGCCCATCCCCTGTTAATTGTGCTCCTTCTGTTCCAGTTATCTGGTCTTTGGAATCAACAATGTACAATGTAGAGCTCAGTGCCATCCAGGATGAGGCTGGAGATGAGCAAGGAGGCATTGGAGGACATGCTCTCTTAGAAGTCTAGTATCAGCATTCCAGTAGAAATAAGGTAGCTGGTGATCCTGTTGGAAGACCATATGGACTTTCTGTACCAAGCTGAGAGCCTTCTCTGAGAACTCCTGGCCCCAAGGTGACATTACTGTCCACAATCCCAAAGGGAGGACTTAGCACAACCTGGACAGGAGCTCCTTAAACAAATATTGGCTCAATCCAGCAGGTGAGGATGGATGCTACTATGAACAGGATCCCTTTCCAGGGATCCAGGGGCTACCCCTACTGCCAAAAGCTTCTGAGAAATTCTCTGTCAGTCTGTGCTGCTCACTTCATGTGATGTGACTACCTCTCTCTCTTCCAGAAATCTCTGCCTTCTCCTTCTGAACTATGTCTCTCCCCTTAAGTGCAGAACCTCGAGGTGTTTCTGCTGGTGTCCAGTCTCAAGGCTGTGCTTGCCTGAGAGTCCAGTTCTATCTCTTCTCTGTCTCCTTTTCCTTCATTAGAAGACCTATTCTGAATTTTTGGATGCTTTCCGTCAAATCTGTACTTTATTCATCATAACAGCATTGATATACATTTGAAAAATAGTCACACGGATAACTTTTTCAGCCCACACAAGGTGTGATTGCTTATTAATTATAATGAGTCATTGAAAGAGATGACTGGAGCCTACAAGTCTGGGGAAATCTGAAAGTTTCAGCCTGAGAGTGCCAAATCCAACCTGTTTCAGTCTCAAGATTTCTTTTATTCTTTCTAAATCTTTACCTTCTGTTTGAGTATCAGTTCTGAGACAGGAGAATGGCAGAGGCTAGGCAATGGCAAAGAGAAAGTGTCTGAGGCCAGATTTGTCAGTCTCAAGATTGTGATGCCTGGAGAATAAAAAATCCACTTTCACAGATGTGACACTTTGTAGCTCTTTTGGGGAGTTCTGGGGCCACATCAACACACTCGGTTTGTTCTTGGGCTGAAATGGAACTTGTAAGAATCGTCACACAGAAACATTTTTACTTTGTTGTTTGTTAAGCCATAAACATGGCTCCCTATTGATTCTAGGGACAAGGAGACAGAGAACACATGGATAAAGAGCTTCTTGTGAGCTATATCCCTGGGATACAGAAATAAATGGCCAGTCCCTTGTCTTCCTGGAGTATTTTCCCTTTGCCAAGCTCGTATCCTATATATCCCTAGTTATTTTCATGTTTAGACAAACATGTCTTCAGATGTAAGCTTCTTGAGGGCAGGGTTAGTGGGGGTTTTGTTGTTGTCGTTGTAGTCATCATTGCTTTATTTATTTGTTTGTTTGTTTTGGGGGTTATTTTCAGGTTTCGTTTTTTTGTTTTTCTTTGTATCCTCAGAACTTAGCACAGTACCTGGCACATTGTTGTTCTGTTGTGTCCGACTCTACCTGGAGTTTTCTTGTCAATAATATTGGAATGGTTGGTCATTTCCTCGTCCAGTATGTCTCCATTTTACAGAAGAGGAACTGAGAAAAATGAGGCTAAGTGACTTGCCAGGGTCACACAGCTAGTAAGTGTCTGAGGCTAATTTAAACTCAGATCTCCCTGACACCAAAGCCTATCTATTGTGCAACCTAGCTCTTAGATGCCCTTAATAGATTATTATTATTTATTTTTTTTAAATCCTTGTACTTCGGTGTATTGTCTCATAGGTGGAAGATTGGTAAGGGTGGGCAATGGGGGTCAAGTGACTTGCCCAGGGTCACACAGCTGGGAAGTGGCTGAGGCCGGGTTTGAACCTAGGACCTCCTGTCTCTAGGCCTGACTCTCAATCCACTGAGCTACCCAGCTGCCCCCTTAATAGATTATTATTGATTGACCTTGCCCTCCTCCTCTAGGTGTGTTTTCTCCTTCTGGGCCTGTTAATTATCCTTAATCCCCTTGCCATAAAGATAGGGATCCAACCTCTGCCCTGCCCACTCCCAGGGTCTCCACTATGCCACTCTCCCTCCATCAATTCTTCTCACTCTTTCATGAACACAATTTGTCATTCCCTCCGAATCATCTTCCCCAGTTGGAGCCCCCAGTTTCAACATTCAGAATACCTTTGGCCAATTCCAAAAATGAGCCCCACCCTTGGAAGAGGGAGATTTAGTCTGAGAGGAAGGAAGTGTTCCAGACTTGAAAGGTTTCTTCCTAAGAGGAGCCCAGAAGTGATCTTTGGGGAGAAGAGTATGACCTCCTAAAGGGGACCTAGAAAGGGTCACTACTCCTTTGGACAGATAAATTCCAGGCTCCTCAATGACCAGAAAATCTATTTGTTAAACACACAAGGCATCAGCATCCGTTAAAATGGTCAAATTAGTCAAGAACATTTTCTTAAGTACCTGCTATATGTCAGGCACAAAGAGAGACAAAAGACATCCTCGATCTCAACTCAATAGGGGGGAAGTCAGAGTATTCAGGGGAATCCAGAAAGGTTTCTTGCAGAAGGTGAGATTGTAGTTGACAGTTAAATGGAACCCAGGAAGTAGGTGATGGAGATGAAGGGAGAGGGGCACCCTAAGTCTGGGAGATGTTACCTGTTACTATTGTCATCACTAATATTGGGCAGGGTGACAGAATATGGCAGAGTGGAAAGACCAATAAACTGAATAGTGAAAACTCCGAGTTCTGCCATTAATTGATAATGGGGCCAATTCTCTTCTCCTCTCTGCACCTCAATTATCTCTATAAAATAGGGGTTTGAATTAGATCATCACCAGTTCTGAGATTTTCTGCTCTAAGATTCCTCCCTGCTCTGACATTCAATGTTTTAAGGTCTCCCCCAGACCTTGGATATTCTGAGTTCCAAGAATCCCCCTAGTTCTGACATTCTGGGTTCTAAGACCCCTCCAAGTGATATTCCATGTTCTAAGAGCTCTTCCAGCCCTGACATTCTCTGTTCTAAGCTCCCTCCCAGCTCTGAACTTTTGTATTCTAAGTTCCCTCCCAGCTCTGACATTCTGTGTTCTAAGGTCTCTCCCAGCTCTGACATTCTCTGTTCTAAGCTCCCTCCTAGCTCTGACATTCTCTGTTCTAAGGTCTCTCCCAGCTCTGACATTCTGTGTTCTAAGCTCCCTCCTAGCTCTGACATTCTCTGTTCTAAGGTCTCTCCCAGCTCTGACATTCTCTGTTCTAAGGTCTCTCCCAGCTCTGACATTCTGTGTTCTAAGGTCTCTCCCAGCTCTGACATTCTGTGTTCTAAGCTCCCTCCCAGCTCTGACATTTTATATTCTAAGACCTCTCCAGCTCTGAAATTCTGCACTCCAAGGGCCTTCTCAGCTTTGACATTCTGTGTTCTAAGGCCTCTCCTAGCTGTAACTATAGATGTTCTAAGACCCAAGACAAAGTTCCAGGACTTTGGGCTTCAAGAGGTCGAATGACAGTGTCAGGGATCTGGAGAGCAGAGTGGCATTTGACAGTTGATAAGGTCTCTTGGTCTTCCATCTCACAGAGTTGGTGATTCCCAGCTCCTTGCCCAAGCCATTTGGGCATTCCTGCAGTCTAGATGAGTTCTGGGCATCTTCAGGGAGGGACTAGGGAATGGGAAGAGGTGGATGGGAAGGAAGGAGAGGGGGAAATAAGGGCCCATTTGTGTGGGCCTTTGGGTCCTGAGCTCCTGAAGAAAAAAATAGCAGATTAAGTCGGGTTTGGGTTGGAGATTGTTAGAGGCCTCAACTACCAGGCTTAGGCACTTGGCCATAACTGGGATATTTGCAGTATTCACACAACAGCCTTTTCTTTATTTTTTTCTCCTCCTTTCATGCTTTCAATTGGATGGGGCCTCCCTTTCTCAGTAGTGACACTTATTTTTACAATTTAAGCAAGTCTAAATATTTTTTTTAACAAGGTAAATTCCTTCAGTCCAGAGTGGCCCCCTGGAAGGGCTTTCCATTTGCCAAAGGAAGGCAGAAGCCAAAGCTGTCATCTGCTTTTCAGCTTCCTCCTTCGCCTAGGTCCCAGGCAGAGCCCTGCCTTATGGTTTCAGCTTATTAACACCAGCTTCCTTGGCTGGGCTGGGCTGGCTGAGGGGGCATGTCTTCTTGGCCAAGGAAAAGCCTGTGACCTGTCTCTACTCACTGATCTCAAGGTGAGCCTTTCCAAAGCAGCTCCTTCCCAAAGGCTGGCAGCCTCAGCTAGACTGGATCTGGAGGGAGAGAAGAGGAAGGAGATAATGCAAAGGGCAATGGGCCAATAGAACCTGGTTTCTAATCCCACTTCTTCCACCAACTCTCTGGGTGGCTTGTAACCTTGGTCAAATCCTTCCTCAACCTCAGTCCTCCTGGTAATAAGATGAGGAGGCTGGAGGAGCTGATCTCTCAGGTTTCTTCCCGTGCTAATTCTAAGATCCTAGAACTTTAGTCTGGTAAGGAATTTGGAATAAAGAATGTTTGAATATAGGATCCCAGAGACAGACCATCCAGTTTCACAGATGGGGAAACTGAGACCCAGTGAGGGTATGTAAATTAACCAGGACTTCAAAGCAAGTTCTTAGCAAAGCCAGGACTAAAACAGGGGTCTTCTAACCCCTAAACTGCTATTCTACCCCACTACCAGGGAAGTTGGACAGCATTTCAAGATCAAGGGGGATAATGATTGATGTTGGCATTTCAAGCATCACTCAGGGGATTAGATTGGAGTGAATAATTCTGTGTCCTAAAATCCCTCCCAGCTCTGACATTCTGTGTCCTAAGACCCCTCCTAGTCCTGACATACTTTGTTCTAATATTCTTCCCAGCTCTGACATTCTCTATTCTAAAGTTCTTCCCAGCTCTGACATTCTGGATCCCAAGTTCTCTCCCAGCTCTGACATTCTCTGTTCTAAGGTCTCTCCCAGCTCTGACATTCTCTGTTCTAAGGTCTCTCCCAGCTTTGACATTCTCTGTTCTAAGGTCTCTCTCAGCTCTGACATTCTCTGTTCTAAGGTCTCTCCCAGCTCTGACATTCTCTGTTCTAAGGTCTCTCCCAGCTCTGACATTCTCTGTTCTAAGCTCTCTTCCAGCTCTGACATTCTGCGTCCTAAGAACCTTCCTAGATCTGACATCCTGTGTCCTAAGGGCTCTCCCAACTGTGACATGTTCTAAGGTTCTCTCTTGTTTTAATTTCCATATCCTAACATTCTATGTTCTAAACACTTTCAAGTCCCAACATTTCATGGAATGTTCCTAGGATGTTCCACAGGCTCCACATGTTCACTAGTTCACTAGACTTGGAATCTGCAGGTGAAGGAGACTCTTAGGGTAGGTTTGGGGGTAGAAGGCTGAGCACATTCTCCGAATCAATTTATCTGCCCTGTTGGGAAAGCTGGCCACTAAATCCAAAGCAGACTTGGCTCTCAGAGCAGAGTTACTGCTGGCCTGTCTCAGGCTCCTGGCCACTGCAGGAGGTGGTTAAGGATTATTCAGGCACCCCTCTGCCCTGGTGGTCCCAGACGAGGAGAGAAAAATGCCCCCAGCGTGCTTGGCACAGGCTGTGACCCAGCTAGTTAGAAAAACATGTCGCCTTCTCTTCCCCTTGTAATTCCTTCCCACCAACCCACCTTTTAATTCAATTTCCCCTGAAAAACAATGGTGTAAATGAGGGGGAAACAAGATTTTCCGAAACCCCAGAAAGTTTTGCAAAAACCCTTAACTGTCAAACATGCTTTCCTATCCCCTTTCCCCCAAGTGAAAATCCAAGAACTTTTCCCTCAAGTCCCCAGTCCAAGCTCAGTTGGCTTATTCCTCTGTTCTTCCCTGCTTTGCATCAGTGTGCAGGTCACCAGTAGCTACCATCTCCCATGATCCCAAGAGAGTTCACAGCCACTCGCCCCTACCCACCTCCTGGACACTGAGAACGGTCCATGTCACATCTCTTTGCTCCTTGTCCTCAGAATAGAGGCAAGAGACAGAGGAAGATGGTCCCTTGGGGAGAACCTCATTAATCTTTTGAACTATTTCCTTCTCAGAGCACTAGGAAAGAGCTCTCTAAGAACTTGGGATCATAGAACATCAGAGCTAGAAGGAATCTGGAAATACACCATCAGCTGGAGAAGGACCTTTAGACATTGAATGTCAGAACTGGAAGGGGCCATAGACTATAAAATATCAGAGTTATGAGGAATTCAGAATATAGATTGTCAGCACTGGATGTGTCCTTAGAACTCAGAATATCAGACCAGGGAAAGAGTAATAGAACTGTGAGAGACTTTAGAAATCTTCTAGTTGAACCACCTCATTTTTACAAGTGATGAAAGAAAATAAATGGCAAAGAAGGAAAATGACTTTCTCAAAGTCACACAGCAGATTCATGGCAGAGCCAGGACCAGAAGAAGGAGGACTACTTTCACTAACCACTGCCTGGAGAACAGAGTAGGGTCTGCACAGAACTCATCTGAGAAGCCATGCAACCATTGCCTTTTGCTCCAGAAGAACAGGTGACACCAGCTTTGAGATCCCAGGCCACATGGGCTCTTAAAATGTTTGTTAAAGAATCTCACTTACTAGCCACAAGAAGTCGGTGACAACCGCTCTCCTGTGGCCGTGCTAGAGGTTTCCAAGTTCATGTTTGAATCGATATGTTGGTTACAGAATCGACCACCAGTTCTTGTGGTAGTTGCTTTCTGAGCCCTTGTTGTGCCCAGTTTTCTGCCTTCTCCTCTCCAAACCCTTCTCTACCTCTTGGACCTGTTCCTTTCCTGCGAAGGATCTTGCTAGGTACCATTCATACGCAGTCCGTATGTTTTAACCAACAACACAGAAGTATCATGGACCTTTTGTTGACCGACTGAGGTGTTAGACGAGCCACCCCAAATATTAACAGCGATAGGACTAAAGTCACGTCTTTCACAAGCCCCAAAAGCCCTCACATACACCTTCCTTTTTTTTACCAAACTGGCCTACTTATCATTTACCACACACATTTCATATCCCATTTCTGGGGGGTTTGCCTGACCCTGTCCCCCATGCTTGAAATTCTGTCCCTCTTCACTTCCCACATGTTGGACTTTTTCGTTATTTCAGTAGTGTCTGACTCTCTGTGACCCTATATAGGGTTTTCTTAGCAAAGATGCAGGAGTGATTTGCTATTTCCTCCTCTAGTCTATTTTATAGATAAGGAAACTGAGACAAACGAGATTGAGTGACTTGTCCAGGGTCACACAACTAGTAAGTGTTTGAGGCCAGATTTGAACTTGGTTCTCCTGTTTGTATCACGTCCCCTCCAGGATCTCTAACTCTACATTTTCCAACTTAGATGGTACCTCTTCTAGGCAACCTTTTCTGATCCCCCAGATGCCAATGCTGTCTACCTCAACCCCCAGAAATTACTTTGTATTTATTTGTCTATTTGCTTATCAAATCCCCCCCCACACACACACAGTAGAACAAAAACTTCTTGAGAGCACATTTATTTATTTATTTTCAAGATTTTAATTATTTAGTTAATTTAGAATATTTGGCCATGGTTACATGACTCATGTTCTTTCCTTCCCCTCCTCCCCCCCCCCCACTACCATAGCCAATGAGCAATTCCACTGGGTTTTACATGTATCGTTGATTCTTTTTTTAAAAATATTTTATTTTTTTAGAAAAATTTTCCATGGTTACATGATTCTTGTTTTTACTTTCCCCTTCACCACCACCTCCATATCCAATGCACATTTCTACTGGTTTTAACATGTGTGATCAATCAAGACTTATTTACATATTATTGATAGTTACATTGGTGTAGTCGGTTCAGGTCTATATCCCCATTACTCTGGGTTTACACAGGCTGGGTACAATCTCAGTTTCTCAATAATCATTTTGTGTCTTTTGCCTTCCAAAGTTAAGGACAACCTTTCCAGTCAGACCTTCCCCATAAGGTCCATGTCTCTCCCCCCTCCCCCCCAGGGACTTTCAAGATTATAGCACTATCCTGAGGCTAAGGACCTCCACCAAAGGAAAAGAACTCAGCTTGCTGAAGAGTCAGCTCTGGACCTGCACAGTCCATAGAACTCACTGTACCAATGAAGGCTGATCAGTATCTAGGTTTGAAACTCTGCTTCTTGGCTCCACCTCCAAATGCCATCCCATACTTAATTCAGTAACTCATCCACTTGGTCCAGGAACTCAGCTTGGACCTGAAACTCCACCATCACCTCTACTTCCACTATTCTTCTGCTAGACCTCCTACATGGCCAGGGACTTCTTGAACATCATTCATTGCCACTGTCCATTGCCATCTCTGGTGATATCTGCTTTCTGAAGATAGCCTATCTCATCTCAGTGTCTATTCAATTTTTCTTATTTCTTGCTATTTATCGGCATTCTAATTTTTAAAACAACAACCGTGCCTTCCCTCTTAGAACCAACACTGTATATTAGTTCCAAAGCAGAAGAAAGATAAGAGCCAGACAAGTGGAATTAAATGCCTTGCTCAGGATCACACAACAAGGAAATGTTTGAGGTCAAATTTGAACCCAGGACCTCCTTTCTCTAGGCTTGATTCTCTATTCACTGAGTCATCTAGCTTCTCTTTCTGCTCTCCTTTTTAAAGGCTAAGTCCAATGCTATAATTAATCAGTTATCTTTAATGTAATGCCAGTGGGTCAAGACAACATCAATTTGATAGAATCTTAGACATAGAATTAGAAAGACCTGAGTTCAAATCTGTTCTTGGGCATGTATTAGCGATGTAACAATGGGCAAGTCACTTAGCCTCTGTCTGTCTTGTTTTCTTCATCTGTAAAATGAGGATGATGATAACACTTTCTTCCCAGAGTTTAATCCAGTTCAATCTGGTCAAAACCAGTCCAATCAGGTTCTGTTATGACGAAAATATTTGTAAAGCATTCCACAAACCTTAAAGCACTATATAAATGCTATTAGTATAAATAATTATTCCTGTAAAAGGTAACTGGGTCTAGATCCTTACTGCTGATTATTATTACAAATGATCATTATTATGAATGCTAACTATTATGTGGATTACCTGTGTTAGTATGAGTCAAGCCTGAAGGACAGCTAGGAAGTTCCAGAAAGGGAAGTAAAGAGGGCCAGCCTATACAAAGACACAGAGGTGGAAGAAGAAATGTGATGTGGGGACAGCAAGTAACTTTCCCAAGGGACGGTTCCCCCTGGACATACCTTCCAGGAAAGCATTCACACAAGGTTAACCAGCACGGAGAGGAGATTGGACACCATAGAGAAGTGTCTAATGACGATTGTCAAATATTTCAAGGGCATTCATGCCAAAGGCCATAATCTTAACTGGTTCGACCTGGTCCAAACCTGATCAATCCAGTTTAAACTGTTCAATCTGGTTCAAAAATGGTCCCTTCTGATCAAATCTGGTTTAAAATCGTTCAATCCAGTTCAGTAACCCTGTCCAAAATAAAGAAGGGAACAAGGCTGTAGTGGACAAAGCCACACGGGCTCTTCTGATCACTGTTTCTGTTTCTAATTGTTCTCTAACAATCCTTTTAATATGTTCTCAGATCTCGCCAGGAATCCAAATCAGACCTATTGCATTTAGAGTTTACCGTTCCATTTGACTCCCTTTTCTGATAGTTGGGATGATCCTTTAATTGGACCAGGAGCCACATCCCCTCATTCTAACTGGGCCAGGAGATGATGGCTTTCACACTTGGTGAGGACCAGAAAGCTTCCTTTCCACCAGACAGCCCAGAAGTGGCTCTTCCTTTCCTCGTCCATCAAGGGATCAGCTTTGATAAGGAAAGCTGATGGCTGATGGGGATGCCACAGAATGCCAAGGTATGGAACTGAATTTGTTTTCATGCCTATTCATTCATAAAAAGTCTCCCCTTCAACGGCAGGCTGCCTCCAGTTGTTCTTTCCTCTTTCTCTTTGTTCTTCACATGTTCCGTCTTGACTCCATGTGGGGTGATTCTGCAGCAGATCTCCCACTGACAGTGGAAAGCAGGAGGGGAGCCAAAGGGAACAGACTAGATTGGGATGTGAGCACCCACACATGGGAACCAGAGATCAGAGGATTTGGGAGAAGGAGCCAGGGCTCTGTGATGGAGAGGAGTGGAAGGTGAAAGGATGAAATAAGGCAGATAGATTCTCTGCAGAAACTCAGGTCTCATGGAGGGGAAAGGCTAGTTTCTCTGTTCAGAGATAGGAAGACCCCAAAGCTTAATGTGGAGGTGAGGTCTGGAGAAACACTGCTTGACAGGGGAGGGAATGGATAAAGCCAGAGCCCAAGAGTACCCGAGAAGAGAATAAGATGAAGACCCTGGAAAAGGGGTAAAGGGCATTCCAGGTGTCCTTGTCTCTTGTCAGGGTATACAATTTTTGAGTGTAGTTTGAGATTTGGGTGTTGGGGTGGGTAGACAGACAAAGCACTTCTTTGGTGAATAGAATGCCTTCAATGAATGGAAAACCCCTCCACCAAAGCAGATGGCAATAGTACTTCATTAGTCTTAGAGAGTTGCCGGAGGCAATGAGAGGTCAAGTAAGACTACCCAGGGCTCAAGCTGGTTTGGGTCAGTGGGAGAACTTGAACCTACATCTTCCTTATTTGAGGCTCAGTGGTTGGAGCACCTGCCCTGAAAGCAGGAAGACCTGAGTTCAAATCCAGCCTCAGTCACTTCCTAGCTTGTGACTGGGCAAATCACTTAACCTCTGATTGCCTGAAAAAAGGATTCACTGGATCCCCTGAAGAAGGAAATGGCAAACCAGCCTAGAATATTTGCCAAGAAAACCTCACGGATAGGTAGGGTCCATGGGGTCATGAAGAGTTGGATGTGACTGAACAACAATCTCCTTATTTTGAGGCCAATTGCTTATTCTACACTTTTGCTGCTTCTCTCTGTGATTTGTGATAATGGACATAAAATCCCTTGCAAACCCTAAAAAGCTATATAAGTGTTGGTTTTTACTTGCCAATTATGAAGACTTCCTCCCTTCTCCCAAATATTTCCCCAACTTGCTGATCACCCGCCCAGAAATGCCACAATGAGTTGCAGTGAGGTGCATGGCTTCACTTCTTGGCCCAGGCACTGGCCTGAACTCCTTCCCCTTCAAGCCTTAGTTTCCTCATCTGAAAAACAGGGATAATAATCCTTGTACTGTATAACCTTTAAAGTGCTACAGAAATGTGGATGGTTAATTTCCAGTTCTCCTCCCTGGAGGCTGCTGGGTGATTCAGGTTCCCCGGTTGTGCTTTCAAGGTGGGGTTGAAATCATTCCAAGGGAGATGAGAATACAGGACCTTTTCAGCCAGGATGGTGATGGAGGGAGGAGAGTCAGCCAAGAGAGGACCACAGATGAATTTGGGGGATGCTATTGGCTTGAGTCAATTTATTGCCGTTTCATTCTATTCAACAAACATTTGTTAAGCCCTTATTGTATGCAGAGTACTATGCTAAGCTCTTCCGAGAGATATAAAAATAAATAAGGTTTAGCTCTTCTAGTTTATTGCCCTCAAGAAACTTATATTCTAGGGTAGACCTCTCAGGGAGGGGACTGAGGACATAAAACCTGAGATTTGGAAGGGCCTTTAGAACATAGTATGTCAGAGCTGGGAAGAGCCTTAGAACACAAAATGTTTGACCAAGTATCTCCTGGGCTCAAGAAGGTTTAGTATATTATGCCACTTTAATTCATTCATTCATTCGTTTGTTCGTTCATTCATTCATTTATTTGTTTGTTTAAACCCTTACCTTCCTTCTTGTAGTTAATACAGAAGAGTGGTAAAGGCTAGGCAATAGGGGTTAAGTGACTTGCCCAGGGTCACACAGCTAGGAAGTGTCAGGTCAGATTTGAACCTAGGACCTCCCGTCTCTAGGCCTGACTGTCAATCCACTGAGCCACCCAGCTGCCCCTGACACTTTTATATTTAGTATATTATGCCACTTTTCAAAGAAAAATACTAACCCCCATAGAGATCCTAGATTTAAAGCTGGAAGAATTCTGGTTCAAATCTCTCTTTGCAGATATACTTCCTATTCGTATCTTTCACACACCCTGCCCCACTTACTGTCCCCATTTCCTAGCCTTTGACCAGGATGTCCTCCATGCCTTGGATGACCTTCCTCTTCAGGTGGGCCTCTTGGAACTCCCATCTCCCTTTAAGCCTTAGCTTGGAGATCTTTTCTAATTTGCCTTGATGGCAACTATTCCCTCTACCCCCTCCTCCAATTTAAATGACTCTGTCCTTTTATTGGAGGGGGGCTCTATTTTTGTATTTTCTCCCTGTATTCCTGCTGTTTTCCTCAGGAGAATGTAAATTTCTGGAGACCAGGGTCAATTTTATTCATTATCCCTAATACCTGGCATGGTGCCCAACACTTGAGTAGGTACCCAATAAAACATTTGTTGAATGGGACTGAATCAGCTCTGGTTATAGACTGACTCTCAAGCTTGCTCTGCCATTAGTCTCCAAAAAGTATGCTCTGGGCCATCTTGAGGAAGGGATGAAAGAACCTAGAGGCCCAGGATCTACGTCCCCAGTGCTCTTAGCTCTAGGCAGACAAAGGATAGGACAGAAGATATCATCTATGTAGATGACAGCTAGGAGGTGAGGTTCAATGGATTGAGCACCAGGTCTGGAGTCAGGAAGACCTCGGTTTAAATCTAGCTGCACACTCATACTAGCTGTGTGACCCTGGGCAAGTCACTTGACTTCTATTTGCCTAAATAGATAAATATAAATAAATAAATAGGTAGTGGTGGTTGCCCTTCACCCTTGAAGACGACCAAAATGGCATCCCCAGTAATGGCTTTTGACTCAAGCACTAATTGGATTTAGGTGAGGCAGAGCTGCACAAAATCACTGGTCTCACTTTCTATTCCAGAATTATCAAAGTGCAGTGGCAGGACAAAATCAGGATGACCAGTGATGGGTTTGAATGCAATGGATGGCCCTGGCTTCTTTGATGTCTGACCAACCTGGAAACCCTCTACAGTGCCTGCTTCAGCCAACATCACAGCCATTGGAACCAATCGTTCTCATTGCCCTTTTCACCCAGGGAAGTCTTCATTCATCCTGCTAACTCGTGATGGTTTTGAGGCCTGCTGGTTACCCTCACCTCACCTTAGCCCATCTCTGAGATGGTTTCCCAGGAAACCTTAAACCGCTGGAGAAGGAAATGGCAAACCGGTCCAGAAAGCCCTAAGGGCAATATTGGCATGCTCTGCTCCCCAAGGTAGGGCCCGAAGCGTTGGACACAACTGAATGCCGACAAAGGCATCGTGAGTGTGACCACGGCATCATCAGTTTAAGGCTGGAGGAGAACCTACAGGTCACCTGGTCTAATCCTTCCATGTTACAGATGAGGTATTAAGAGGCCCAAAAGGGTCAACACTGATGACTCGCCCGGGTCAAAAACGTCAGAGCTGAGGTTCAAGTTCTCTTTCTTTCCTTGACTGATGCCCGCTTCCCCAAAGCTGCCATGACTGAAACAGAACTTAATCCATCTTCCCCTGGTTTCAACCTCTGTCTTCAAGGGAGACGATCCCCACTCCTCTTTGCAGCAGTGGTCTAAAGATTTGAGGACTGCTCTTGAGTTCCCTTCTATCTTTTCTGTCTGGGGCTAACTCACCTGAATTTGAAGATTATAGAAAATCATGGAATGTCAGGTCTGAGTTTGAATCCTGACTGTTCTTCAGTACCTCTGTGACCTAGAGTAAGTTCTTCAACTTCTCTGGGTTTAGTCTTTTCCAGAGTAAAACAAGAGTGTGGCATTACGTTCTCTCATGCTAATCTTTAATCTCTAGATCCCCTTCTAATTCTATCTTTGTTTCTAGGTTCCTATTTTAAAGGTGGGAAAACTGAGAACTCAGAAGAGGAAAGCAACCTTCTCAAAGCCACACAATACTGGAACTTTAAGTCACTGCCTATTCCTGGAAAGAGAACTGGATTGGAAGTCCTAAGTCCTCGGTTCAAATTAATGTATAAAATCAGGTCGCCTTTCTGGGCCTCAGTTTCCCCCCAGAGAAAACAAGAAGGTTGGGTTAGATGGCCTCCAAGGCAAAGTTAGAGCTCCTAAGTGGGTGACCATGTGGTCCATCAGTGGCAACCATTCTTTTATGCTGTTTATTTAGCTGTTTTCAGGGATTATACTTCTTGGGGAACTCAGTTGGGACTATGTTGGGGTTTCGTATGATGTGTTGAAACAAAATTTATCAATAAAAAAAAGGGAAGGAGAGAAAAATGTCTGGGTTTGAAGTTCCAGAGTTTTTTGTAAAATGGCTCTTTCCTCTTCTTTGCCCCCACCCCCTTTTCACGATGTTTCACCAAATATTTCTTCCCTTAATCCAAACCATTGTTTTTCCAGGGTGAAACTTAAATCAAAGCCACATGTCGCCCTCCCTAAACAGGAGCATGTTCTGGGCAGACAATAGGGAACCTTGTTGGAGACGAACCCGGGACTCTGTGACTGGGAGGACCACCGGGAAACCCTGGCGACAGGGCCTCAGTGGAGCCTAGGCCTGCCCCAGACATCAGGATTTTCCAAACATGGGTTTGAATGAAAATCCAAGGACTATGCCGTGAGGCCTGCACTTGGCAAAAGTCACTTCTGCCTTTCCCTCTCATGGACCAATGAGCATCGCAGTCCTGGAGCCGAGGGAAGAGAAGAAGGTCCACCATTCCCCCCTTGGTGCTGGCCTGGGCAGGACTCCATCAGGAACCCAATGGTGTGGGGCTCTGCCTCCCTGCAAGTAAGAAAGGGAGGAGAATAAGGCTTGGGTTGAAGTCCAGATCAGCCCCCTTATTGGCCAAGTGACCTTGAACATGTCAGATTCTTCCTCTGAACTTCAGTTTTTCAATCCCCCCAAACTGAGGGACTTGGACTAAATCATCATCTCCAACTCTAAATTTAGAAGCCTGTGACTGGCTGGCCTCTATGGTCCCTTCTTCCTCTAAAAGGGATCTTGGGGATTCCTCCCAAATCCCAAGTCCCTCTGGGACTCTCCCTGGTTCGTATCCTTAGAATATCCCACCTCTCCTACTTTGCTGACTTTCTACCAAAAGTCCTCCTCCAACCAAAGGCCACTTCTACCAGAAGTCCAGTCTCTATGAAGCACCACTTCCTCCAGGAAGCTCGCTGGTAAAGGATGACCTTTCCCCAACCCAAGAGCTCACAGAGCATCTTCCTTGAATATTATGGGATTACCTGTATTTGTGTCCTGTCTCCCACTAGATTATAAACTCCATAAGGCTGGGGACTGGGTCTTCCCCAGGCTCTGTACATCCCACGCCATCCCCTCAGCCCCAATGCCAGGCAAACTAAGTTCAAAGGTGGCCCTTGTAGAGATGGAAAGGATTTCAGAGATCATCTAGACCCAGCTCCTCATTTTACAGGAGAGGGAACTGATGCCAAGGGAGAAGAAGGAACTTTTCTGAGGGGACATAGCCTAGAAGGAGAAGAGCCGGGACTTCTAACCTAAGTCTTCTGACTCCAAATCTAGAACTCCATTACCCTAAGCTAGGGGGTGCAATGGATAAAGTGCCAGGCCTGGAATCAGGAAGACCTGAGTTCAAATCCAGTCTCAGATACTAGCTGTGTGACCCTGGGCAAGTCCCTCTCTGCCTCAGTTTCCTCATCTGTAAAATGATCTGGAGGAGGAAACAGCAAACCACTTCTATATCTTTGCCAAGAAAACTTCAAATGGGCTCCTGAAGGAGTCAAGAAAACTAAAAGGAGTGAACAAGACCCTTGAATTTACTTTTGAATGAGTGTGGAGAGAGTCTCTTAGAATGCTCTAATGGCCATAGAGGTGTGAACTGGCCTCATTGTGGAAAGCTGTGATGAAGAGGGAACTTTGAACACCTGCTTAAAAAGGAGAGCCAGCAAGACCTGGGTCCCATCTTGTCTCTGCCCCATAATGGATGTTGACCCTGGAGAAAGTCTCCTGATTTAGGCAACAGGTGAGGACCATAAATCGTCTTTCAAAGATGTTGGGCTGCATCTATAGCTGGTATTTCCCAGGCTGGGAGCTCCCTATGCTGATGAAAATGGAAGCCCGCTCCTTGTCCTGACTTAAAAAAAAAGAATGTCTGGGAAGGAGGGAGGGAGGGAGGGAAGAAAAGAGGGAGGAGGAGGCCAGACTGGTGATTAGAGAAGTGGCCTTCAAAGACCAGAGTTCATCTCCCAGCTCTGTTGCTTAAGAGCTGGGTGACCTTGGGCAAGTCACTTACCTTCTCTGAACTCAGTTTCCTCCTCTGTAAAATGAGGGGCCGGGGAGAGTCAGATTCATCCATTTCAGTTCCAGTTCTATGACCCTATGGTCTTCTGGCAATCACTGAGGAAAGAAAAATGGGAGCAGAGAGAACATGGAAGGTAGGGGCATGGAGAGGGAATATGTGTGTATGGGGGGCAAATGAGTCAGAGAGACCTTTTAAAATTTTTTTATAAACCCTTACCTTCTGTTTTATAATTAATACTGTGTTATTGGTTCCAAGGCAAAAGAGTGGTAAAGACTAGGCAATGGGTGTTAAGTGACTTGCCCAGGGTCATACAGCTAGGAAGTGTCTGAGGTCAAATTTGAACCTAGGACCTTCCTCTAGGCCTCTCAACCCAATGAGCCACCTAGCTTCTTCCCAGGGAGACCTTTTTAAAAATAATTTTGTTTTTATTGTCATGCAAAACACATAATTCCATATTGGTCATTGTTGTAAGAGCAAACTCATATGTAACCAAAACCCCAAAACCAAAGATACACTGATGTGAAAGATGACTCCAGCAGTTCTTTCTCTGGAGGTGGAGGGCATTCCCCATCATCATCCATTTTTCAAGATTGTCCCAGATCATTACATTTCTAAATAGCCAAGTTTTCACGGATAATCATTGTCCAATATTGCCGTTACTTTGTACAATATTCTCCCAGTTCTGCTTTTTCCACTCTGCATCAGTTCATGTAGGTCTTTCCAGCTTTCTCTGACATCATCTTGTTCATCATTTCTCATAGCACAGTAGTATTCCATCACCATCATATACCACAATTTGCTCAGCCATTCCCCAAATGATGGGCATCCCCTCAATTTCTAATTCTTTGCCACCACAAAAAGAGCTGCACTAAATATTTTTGGACAAGTAGGTCCTTTCCCCTTTTTTATGATCTTTTTGGGACACAGACCCAATGGAGGCATTACTGGATCAAAGAGGATGGACTGCTTTATAGCCCTTTGGGCAAAGTTCCAAATTCCAGTGAGATCTTTTTAAGTCAAGTGGACGGGAGGTCCTCTCCTGATATGTTGTGATACAGGGACCTGATTGGTGGGAGGTAGAAGTGGAGTTAGAGGAGCCTGGAAAAGGCACTGGGAGAATGCAACTCAATCAGCCTCACAGCCTCTTCTCTTTCTGTCTGTCTGTCTCTGTCTCTAGCTCTCTTTCCTTCTCTCCCTCTCTCCCTCTCTCTCTATCTCTGTTTCCCCCTCTCTCCCTTCCTCTCTGTCTCTGTCTCTCTCCTTCCCATTCCTTCTCTCTTGTTCTGTCTCTGGCCCTATGTCTTCATCTCTCTCTTTCCTTTCTTCCTTTCTCTGTCTCTTTTTTCTTCCTCTCTTTCTCTCCCCCCAACTCTTACTCTTTCTGTCTCTGACTCTGTTTCTGTCCCTTTGTCTCTGTCTCTCTCCCTTCTCTGTCTTTTTCTCTTTCTATCAGTTTGTGTCTCCCTTTCTCTCTTTCTTTTTCCCTCTTGTCTGTCTCCTTCATTTGTCTGTTTTCCTCTGTGTGTCTGTCTGTCTGTCTGTCTCTCATTCCCCAGACTTCCTCTCACCTAACTTCTCTGCACTGATGATCTCCTCAGGTGGCTCCTTTAGGTGCCTAAAGTAGAATCAAGAAGGGAGGAAAGGCTAGAAGAAGTTCATGGGGGAATTGAGCAAGACCCACATGTGTGTGATGTATAAAGTGCTACACAAATTAGGTCTTATGGGGATTACTTTGACATATCAGAGGGTTCAGGGCTGGAAGGGACCTCACATATTTTCTAGTCTAACTTCCTCATTTTAGAGATGTGAAAAGTGAGGCCCAGGGAGCTTGAGCGACTTCCTCCTGTCACACTATTAGTAAGAAGCTGGGATGAGAGCCTTAGGCCATCTAAGCTCACCTCATTTACCTTCTTTCTTCCTTCCTTCTCTTCCTTTTTCTTCCCCTCCCTTTTTCTTTATTCTGTCTTTGCTTTCCTCCCTCCTTCTTACTCGTTCTGACTTTGTCTCGATTTCTCCGTCTCTCTCCTCTCTTCTCTTCCCCTCTCTCTTTCTGCCTCTGTCTTCTCTCTCTCTCTCTCTCTCTCTCTCTCTCTCTCTCTCTCTCTCTCTTCTCTCCTCTCTCCTCTCTCTTCTCTCCTCTCTCTCTCCTTTCTCTCTCTTCTCTCTTCTCTCTCTTCTCTCCTCTCTCTCCTCTCTTCTCTTTCTTCTCTCTTCTCTCTCCTCTCTCTCTCTCCCTTCTCTCTCTCCCTTTCTCTCTACCTCCCTCTCTCTCAACCTTCCTCTCTATCTTTCCCTCCCTCTCCCTCCCTCTTTCTCTCTCTCACCCCTTCTCTCTTTCTCACCACCACCCTCTCTCTTCTCTGTCTTCCTTCCTCTGTGTGTGTGTGTCTTTCACTCCTTTCTCACCCATATATTGCCATTATCCAACCCAACAATAAACTAAGGAATAAGCTTGTACAACCCCAAGCCTGTTGCCAATCAGGACGATGCTCCCTGAGGCTCCCCATTGGGAAGGCATCACACAATCCTCTGCTTTGTTTGGTTCCACCTTCTGGACTTTTCCAGCCCACATGACTCAGTGAAGGAGAGGATGGAGCTGGGCTGCTCCTCCCTGCACAGGGCTCCTGTTGTCCCAATCTTTCTTTCCCTTTGGAGCTCTGTGGGCTCATGTCACATTTCTAACGCTGTAAGTGATAAATAAGACCATTAACTCACATTGGATAGCGCTTTGAGGGCTGCAAAGAACTTTTCTCGCAAGCACTCTGTAAATTTTGTATTATTATTCCCAGTTTGTAAATGAGGAAATTGTGGCTCTGAGATGTTCTGTGACTTCCTAGAAGAAGCTGGACCTTGAGCTGAGCCTCGGAGGCTGGGGAAGATTCAGTCAGGGAGAGGAAAGGAACAGAAGGCAGAAAGGACCTGCCAGTGTGAGAATTGGGAGAAAAAACACAGATGCTTCTCTGGAGAAAAGAAGGCAGGAACAGTGAGAGCAGTCTCGTTAGAGAAGTGCCTTATGGGAGCCCTAAAAACTCCAGTGTTCTTGCTCCCAATTCTTCCCCCTCCTTAGAGATCTTCACCCAGCTATTTGTTCTGATTCCTCTTCCTTGATTTTTATGAAGCCCAATACATGGTTTAAAAAGAATCCTTACTTTCTCCCTTAGTATCAATTCTAAGACAGAAGGGCAGCCAGGGTTGGGTGACAATGGTGTGTGTGTGTGTGTGTGTGTGTGTGTGTGTGTTAAGTGACTTGGTCAGGGTCACACAGCAAAGAAGTGTCCAAGGCTAGATTTGAACTCAGGACCTCCCCTTTCCAGGCCCCGTTCTCAATCCACTGAACCACCTAGCTGTCTCTTGAGGCATGGCTTTAAATGCATAAAATAAGTGTCCATAGAATCACAGACGAACTCAATGATGTTGAAATATAGTCATCAATGTATGTTTAAAAAAAATCATAGATTCCAGATCAGAATTCCTGAAGGTTCTTATTTTTCTGAATCTAGAAACAGAAACCCAAAGAGAGGCACCATCTGCCTAGAATCCAACACCTCGTAAATAGCAGGATCTGAACCCTCATCCCTCATCTTCTGACCCTCATTCAAAGTCTGCCTCTCACTACAGGGCATTGCTCTACCTCTATGGCACAATGGTCTGATGATTCTGCCTCCCTCATTGGACTGTTGGGAAGAAATTGCTGGAGGTGGCAAGATGGCTCAAGGGCCAACCTGAAAAGTAGAAAGAGCTGGGTTCGAATCTTGCCTGGCATCCTGAGTGTGTCGCCATTGGCAAGCCATTAAACCCTTCCTCACCTTCAGGCAATGGCACAAGACTAAACGTTAGCCTTGAATGGCTGATCTCTGATATTGGAGAAGATTTCCACACTGGGAGTTCTCAACCCAGTTGCCATCACAGGTCTAGATCCCAGTCTTCCCCCTCTCCAAAAACCATGAACACCAGAAGGACTATCACAGCCACTTTAGAGCCTTGAAGTGCTCCCATGGTTTATACCTGCTTCTGCCAACTGAAGGGGCAGGGAAGACTAACGTGGCTCTCCCTTTCTAGTCCATCCTCCATTGGCCCTTCAGGAAAATGGATCCAAGGCCCCATGGCATAACAGAAATGGCCCTGGATTTGAATTCTGAGAAAGCTAGATCCCACTGCTAATGAGATTATCCCTGGATACTTCCTCCAACCTCTTTGAAACTCTATTTTCTCATCTGTAAAATGGGACTCCTGACTGGCCGAGTCAAGATGGCGGCTCAGAAGCAGTAAAATGGGCCTCCTCTAATGCGCCGGAATCCTGAGCCTTTCTTAGAAGCCTCCGCCAAGGGGAGGAGGCCCGGGCCTGACCCGGATAGAGTTTCTCCCAGCAGAACCAGGCAGGAGCTTAGCCTCTGCCAGCACGGGTGAGACTCAGGACAGCAATGCCTGGTGGGCCTCCCAGGACAAAGGGAAGAAGGAGGAGCTCCTCCTTGGGCCTTCTCAGAACCCCACGGGGCGCAGCGTCCTGGGGCTCATTTACTAGAAGTGGCCCCTCTGTCAGAGGGCGGAGGGGGGCCCTCTCTTTCTCACCAGGGCCTGAGCAGGCCTGGTAGCAGACAAGTGCGTCAGCAGCGCAGCCGGGCTCCCTCGCTCCGGAAACGCCACCCCGGCGTTCAGTCACGAACCCCAGAGAGCACAAAAAGAATCAGGTGACTTGCAGGGAAGCTGAGCCAGACAGAGGTGCAGAGAGCTCCCAACTTCCCCCTCCCCCCCCTTCCCCCCCCTTATCTGGCCCCTCCAGGCTGGCCAGGAAGTCGGTAGCTGCAGCAGGCCTGGCCTGCACCTGGCTGGCCTTGCAGAGTGCCCATCACCAAGCAATGCCCCCTCCCTGACCCCCCCCCCCACTAAAATAAAAGCCCCTGATGCAGGGGATCCCAAGAGGGGTCCCATCCTGCCACTTGCACTTACTACCTGTGTAATAACCAGGACAGGCTACTTCCCCTTTCTTCCTAGCCCTCAGTTTCCTCATCTGTAAGTCGAGGGGCCTGCTGCCAGATCAAAACCTTGAGATCCTGTGACTTCATCCTCGTGCTAGCAGAAACGAGGAGGGAAGAAGGCAGATGGGGTTTGGGGAGGGGGCAGTGAGAAGAAGCGGGGGGGGGGGGGGGACAGGGTGTGGAAGTGTGACCGAGCCCTGGGCAAAGCTTGTCCCTTCTCTCCCCCACCCCCCACTTCTTTCTGAATCTATTTAAAGCCCATGGTCGTGGGAAACTTCATCAGATGTGTGGTTTCTTCTTCACTGAAGGGAGCCGGGTGTCTGCTCCCTCCTCTGTCTGGTGACTCATCGAGAGTGAGAAAATGCATCTTTTTTTTTTTTTGACACCCAAGGCTCCCCTGGGCTGAGAACCAGGATTCCAAGAGGCCAACCAGTCCCTCAGCTTGTTTCCAGGAATGATGGAGTCTGGCATCTTGGATATCCTCTGTTCTAAGGGCACTCCTTGCTCTGATATTCTGTGCTCAAGTCTTTTCCAGCTTGGCATACTGTGTTCTAAGTTCTCTTCCAGATCTGATGTTCCATGTTCTAATGGCCAACCCAATGGTGCTATTCTGTGTTCAGAGAGCCCTCTCAGCTCTGATATTCTGTGTTCTAAGGTTCTTTCCTGTTCTGGCACTTCATGTCCAAAGGTCCTCCATTAGATCAAGAACGAAAAGACGAGGTCTGGTCCTACCTTTGCTACTCACTAACTCATTGGGTGACTTCAAGCAGGTCACTTCCTCTCTCTTGGACTCACTTTCCTCCTTTGAAAATGAAAGATTAGACTAAAAAAATCTCTTCCAGCTCCATTATTCTGTGTTCTAAGGCCCTGATGTTCTATATTCTAATGTTCTATATTGTAATGGCCAACCCAACTCTGATATTCTCTGTTCTAAGGTCTCTCCCAGCTCTGACATTCTCTGTTCCAAGATCTCTCCCAGCTCTGACAGGTCTAGGTTCTAACTTTTCTTCCAGCTCAGGTATTCAGTGTTCTAGAGTCTCTTCCAATCTTGACATTCCATGTTCTAAGGTACTTCTCAACTTTGACATCCTATATTTTAAGGCCCATCCCAACTCTGACATTCTACATTCTAAAGGCTTTTCCAGCTCTGATCTTCAGTGTTCTAAGGGTTCTCCCAGCTCTAATAGTCTAGGTTCTAAGTTCTTTTCTAGCTCTGGCATTCTATGTTCTAAGTTCTCTTCCAGCTCTGGTGTTCTATGTTCTAATGGTCAATCCAACTCTGATATTCTGTGTTCTAAGGACTCTCCCAGCTCTGGCATTCTGTGTTCTAAAGGATCTTCTAGCTCTAACAGTCTAGGTTCTAAGTTTTCTTCTAGCCCTGGTCTTCTATTTCTAAGTTTTCTTCCAGCTCTGATGTTCTGTGTTCTAATGGTCAATCCAACTCTGATATTCTCTGTTCTAAGGGCCCTCTCAGCTCTGACATTCTGTGTTCTAAGGTTCTTTCCTATTCTGGCATTCCATGTTCAAAGGTCCTCCATTATAAAGTCCTTTTAACTCTAACACGTTATATAACGAAATCTTCTTTCAGCTGAAGACAGTGTAGCTCATTTACGGGCTGAAGCCAAGCCAACCTGTGTCTGCATAATATGTAATCATAGAACGTCAGGGCTGGGAGGGCCTAAAGAGACCAGGCCATTCCATGCCTGAATAGAGATCCTCTTGACAAAGTCCCTGAAAAGTGGTCTTCTATCCACTACTTGACAATGTCCCACTATATCCCAAGGCAACCCAATTTATTTTCCTCATTAAATTCTTACCTTCCACCCTAGAATCAATACTATGCATTGGTTCCAAGGCAGAAGAGTGGTAAGGGCTAGGCAATGGGGGTCAAGTGACTTGCCCAGAGTCACACAGTTGGGAAGTGTCTGAGGCCAGATTTGACATCTCTAGGATCTCCCATCTCTAGGCCTGGCTCTCAATCCACTGAGCCACCCAGCTGTACCCTCCTCCCCATTTCATTTATTTTAAGCTCATATTCTTGGGAAGTTTTCCCCTTACATTCACTCAGTTATCTTTTTCCAAAAAAAAAAAAAAGTTTATTTTTTCACTTACATGTTGAAAAAGTTTTTGACAATTATTTTCTGACATTTTGCGATTCAGATGGTCTCCCTCCCTCCTCCCTTCCCTGAGGTAGTAAATAGTCATTATAGATTATATCAGTTCATCAAATACATTTTCCTTATTCTCCACATTGTGTCAGTCAGTTATCTTTAATAACTTCACTTAATAGCTAATGAATAAATAATCTAAACATTTATTAAGGCCCTACTATGTGCCAGATACTGTGCCAAGCTCTGGGAAGACAAAGAAAAGCCACAAAACAGGTGTCTTCTCCCAAAGAGCTCACATTCTGACGGGGGGAAGACAACCCTCCACCCACCATGTCCAAATTGGAGTTAGACTCAGAGGGAAGACACCAGGATTCAGGGGGACTGGGAAAGGCTTCCTGTACAAGGTAGGACTTTGAGCTTGAAGGAGGTCAGGGAAGAAAGAATAAGGAGAGGACGAGGGAGAGCTCCAGGAATTGAGGAGAGCCAGGATGAGATGCTTGGAGTTGAGGGGTGGAGTATCTTGTGAGAAGAATAGTGGGGCAGTTAGGCAGCTCAATGCATAGAGAGTCAGACCATGAAATAGGAAGTCTTGGGTTCAAATTTGACCTTAGACACTTCCTACTGGTGTGACCTTGGACAAGTCATTTATCTCTGATTGCTTAGTCCTTGACCATTTGTCCTAGAGTTCTTACTAGGACAAAAAGTAAGGATTTATTTAAAAAAAAAAAAGTCCAGATGTGATCTGATCAGAGCAGAAGAGAAAGGGGACTATAACCTTCTAGTCTGTATACAACAACCCTATAGATGACATCTAAGCCCGTGTTGGCTCACCTGGTGTCCATATCATACCGTTGACTCAAGTTGGAATTATCTATCGTCCGCTGAAATCCCCACATATTTTTTCCAGGCGTGTTGCTGTCTGCCTGTGCCTCCTCCACCATGTACCTGTGAGTCGGTTATTTTTAAAAATCAATTCTATTTCTATTTAATTTACATTTTCTACTTATGACACTTGATCTGATTAGAGCTGACCCAATGTTCTGGCTTGGATCCTAACTGGGCGATCCCTTCTAGCTCCGTGTCATCGGCCCTGGCGATAAGCGGCACGCCATCTGTACCCTAGATGACTCGTAGAGAGTGAGGAAATGCCTCTTGTTGGGTTTTTCTTTAATATGAAGAGATCTTAGTCATAGAATATCAGATCAGAAGATGCCCCTGGTTTTGGCTTTGTTTCTGCAGCCCCAGCACTTTGCATGGTGCCTGCTGCAGAGCAGATGCTCAATAAAGGCTTCTTGCCTCCACTTGGCTTACTCGATGATCCAGTGACCCCGTGTCCTTGTGGTTCTTTGTCTAAGACCCTCCAGCTCCCAGATCTGTACATTATACATCTAAAATTCGATTGTAAGCCCCTTGAAGGAAGGGACTATCTGTTTTATTTTGTTAAAAGAAACCCTTACCTTCTGTCAGAATCCATACTCAGTACTGATTCCAAGTGTAAGAGCTTGGCAATGGGGGGTTGAGTGACTCGCCCAGGGTCAACCAGTAAGGAAGTGTCTCAGGTCAGATTTGAACCCAGGACCTCCCATTTCCAGCCTGGCTCTCTGTACCACTTAACTACCCTAGCTTAAAACACTTTTAAAAAATCCTTACTTTCTGTTAGTATTAATTTTTTTTCTTTTTTTTGTTCATTTTATTAGAAATTATTTTCCCCATTACAGGTACTAATAATTTTCAACATTTGTTTCCTGAAATTATAAGACACAAATTTTCTCCCTCCCTCCCTTCCCTTTTCCCTTTTGGAAATGGTAAACAATTTGATCTGGGTCATATTTATATTATCATGCAAAACATGTTTCCACATTGGTTGTTGTTACAAGAGAATACTCATAGAAAACCCAAACCACCTAGCTGCCCAATAAAATAAAAAACAAAAAGCGAAAAGCCTTACCTTCTATCTTAGACTCAATACTGTGCATTGGGTCCAAGGCAGAAGAGAGGGAAGAGCCAGGCAATAGGAATTAAGTGACTTGCCCAGGGTCACACAGCTAAGAAGTGTCTGAGGCCAAATTTGAACCCAGGACCTCCCATCTTCAGACGGGGCTCTCTATTCACTGAGCCACCCACCTTCCCCAAGGACTGTCTCATGCATCTTTTTGCATCCTTACTGTTTAGCACAGTGTCTGGTACACAGTAGGCACTTAATACATATTGATTGAATGATTAATTGACTGATTTCCATTGGCTTCCTGGCTTCTCTGGTTTTCTTTAAGGCTTTGCCAATAACCTACCTTCTTCGAGAAGCCTTTCTCATTTCCCCTTCCCTCTGAGATTTCCTCCCAGCTGTCCAGTGCACACCTCGTTTGTACAAAGTCATTTATTTGCACAATGGCTCCTCTACTGCACTTGGAGCTCTTCTAGAACAGGGACTGTTTTTGCGTTTCTTTTTGTATCCCAGGTATCCCAAAATTGTACCTAGCACATAGTAGGTGCTTAATAATAAATGCTTATTAGCCAACAAAGCTAGAAGAGGCCCGAAAACAGAGAGAGCTAAAAGATCCTTGGAGGTCATCTAGTCTGACCCCTTTGATGTTGAAAGGGAGTCCCTGAATCCAGGATTATGTCCTCCTAGACCATGGCTTGCAGCTGAATTTTGAAGAGGTCACCTCTGTCCAATGTTCTGGACACAGCCTCGCAGCTAGCTCCTTTCGACCCCTGGAAGGCAAGGGCCTAGTTTGCCCATGACTCTAGGGTCAGTAGCAGGTAATAGACCATGAGTTCCTTGAGGGCTAAATGAGCCCATTTAAAATGAACCCTAGTGGGTAGCTGGGTGGCTCAGTGGATCTAGAGGCAAGAGTTCCTGGGTTCAAATCTGGCCTCAGACACTTCCTAGCTGTGTGACCTTGGGCAAGTCACTTAATCCCTATTGCCTGGCTCTTCCCTCTCTTCTGCCTTGGAACCAATACTTAGTATTGATTCCAAGATGGAAGGTAAGGGTTTTAAAAAAAAATAAAATAAAATGAACCCTAAAAAGGACTTGTACAAAAATACAATAGCCACACTCTATGTGGTGGCAAAAAAAATTAGAAAGCAAAGGGATGCCTTTCGATTGGGGTATGGTTACACAAATTGTGGTATCTGTTGGTGATGGAATACTATTGTGCTCAAAGGAATAAAGAACTGGAGGAATTCCATGTGAACTACAATGTCCTCCAGGAACTGATGCAGAGCGAAAGGAGCAGAACCAGGAGAACATTGTACACAGAGACTGATACACCGTGGCAAAATCGAATGTAATGGATTGCTAGTAGCAATGCAATGAGTCAGGACAATTCTGAAGGACTTATGAGAAAGAATGCTATTCACATTCAGAGGAAGAACTGTGGGAGCAGAAACACAGAAGAAAAACAACTGCTTGAACATGTGAGTGGATGGGGATATGATTGGGGATGTAGACTCTAAGCAATCACCCTAGTGCAAATATCAATAATATGGACATAGGTCTTGATCAATGACACATGTAAAACCCAGTGGAATTGCTTGTTGGTGATGGGAGGGGGTGAGAGGAGGAGAGGGAAAGAACATGAATCATGTAAACATGGGAAAATTTTTCTTAATTAAGCAATAAAATAAAATGAACCCTAGTCCCTAGCAGAGCGTTTGGCACACAGTAGGCATCTGATCAGTGCTTCCTGAATTGAACTGAATTTGCTAACCTTCAGGCTCCTGCTTGGTTATTTGGTCTTCCGATGCCTAAGTTTCCCTCTGTCCCCCTCCCCCTCAACAATTAAGAAGGGGAAGCCCAGTCCCAGAAGCAGATGTAAAACCAAAGACCAGACTAAGGCTGGAATCAAAATCCCCCAGGCCATTTGCGTAAGACCTGAGATGTCTGACCCTGGCCCTAGCCCTGTTCGAGTTTTACTGATGAGACCAAGAATTTTGTTTGTGGTTTTGAGTAGGTCCAGAAAGGCATCTCTACTTCCTATACCCAACCTGGGCTGTTGACTGTCCTGGTGGGATCTCAGATGAGGAAGGTGAGGAAGGCTCAGAGGGAGCCTGGATCCCACCTTTGGTATTACATAAAGGGTGGTTTAGGGGGCATGTCAGAGCTTATGTCCCTAATTAGATCATAGAGTCCTTGAACCGCAGAAAGCAAAGCTCATTTATTTCTATATTCTCAAGGATGCCTGGGGTCAAGGAGGTCTCAGTAACTCTATAGAATTAGGGATGGAATGGGCTAAGTGGGAACGAAAGACTCCTCTGGCACCTTTTGCTCTAGATAGAAAGATTAGGACTCAGAGGATGTCAGTGATGGAAGGAACCTTTGAATATAGAATATCAGAGCTGAGAGGGAACTTAGGACACAGTATATCAGAACTGGGAGAAACCTTAGAACATAGAATGTCAGAACTGGGAAGGTACCTTAGAATATAAAATGTTAGATTGGAGGCAAGATTTAGAACACAGAATGTCAGAGCTGGGAAGGAACTTTAGAATATAAAATGTCAGAGCTAGGAAGGAGCTTTAGAATATAGACTATCAGAGCTGGCAGGGAACTTAGAACAGAAAATGTCAGAGCTGGGAGAAACTTTAGAACACAGAGTGTCAGAGCTGGGAAGGAAATTTGGAATATAGAATATCAGAACTGGGAGATATCTTAGAACATAGAATGCCAGAGCTAAGAAGGAACACTAGAATATAGAGTGTTAGATTTGAGGGGAATTTGGAACACAGAATATCAGAGCTAGGAAGGAACTTTAGAATATAGAATATCAGAGCTGGCAGGGAACTTAGAACAGAAAATGTCAGAGCTGGGAGAATCTTAAAACATAGGATATCAGAGCTGAGAGAGAATTTAGAACACAGACTATCAGAGTTAGGAAGGACCTTAGAGCACAGAATATCAGAGCTTGGAGGGATCTAAGAACATAGAATCACTTCACCCTGTTTACCTCTGTTTTCTCATCTGTAAAATGAGTTGGAGAAGGAAATGGCAAAGCACTCCAGTATCTCTGCCAAGAAAACCACCAATGGAGTTATGAAGAGTTGGACAAAACTGAAAAATGCCTGACCATGATACATTTCATTTAAAGCATCAGAAGATTTAGAGCTGGACGAAACCTTAGAGGTGATACATGCTACAGGCGAAGACCCCAAGGCTGAGGAAATATTTTTATTGAGTGACTTGCCCAAGGTCACATAGCTCCTACATGTCAGACCTAGGATTTGAACCTGTGTCTTTTGGTCCCACATCAAGCACCCTTTCTCAATCAAGAGCATGAATTAAGTTTGAGTCAGGCTGAGAAGAGGCTTTCTGCTTCTTGGGACATCCCCACCATCACAAATTTCTTCCCTGATGATGCTTGAATTTCCACTGTTAGAGAGTCATTCCTTTCAGTCAAGCAAATGCCCTTTCCATGTTCCCATTTCAGGTCTTCCTGACTTTAAGTCCTGGTTGGCTTGGCAAGAATAGCGGCATGGTTTGCCATTTCCTTTCCAGTGGATTCTCTTTTGGGGCAATCAGAGGTTAAGTGACTTGCCTAGGGTTACACAGCTAGGAAGTGTCTGAGGCTGGATTTGAACTTGGGTCTTCCTGACTCTAGACCCCTATGCTTTATCCACTGGACTTCCCAACACACTCCACCTTTGTGCTGTTGCCTCGTTACGCCCCATCCCCAACCTTCCACCATCCCAGAATGTGAGCAGCCATTTCTTGCACATAGTAAGGGCTAAAGATGTTTGGGGTGAAATCGAGTTTGTGGAGTTGATTGTTACCAAAGGGAGAGACATTTCCTGGCTGTGGGCATTTAGCTGCTTTGTTGACTAGAACCCCAGCTCCCCTGAGGGTTTAATCTTTGCATCACCAGCATGAACTTGGTGCCTTAAGGTGGCAGACACCTAGTAAGTGTATGTCAAACTGAACAAAGCTGCTCAATTGTCCTCTTTGAGCCTCAGTTTTCACCATCTACAAAATGGGTCATTCACAGGCCTAGAGACAGGAGGTCCTAGGTTCAAATCCGGCCTCAGACACTTCCCAGCTGTGTGACCCTGGGCAAGTCACTTGACCCCCATTGCCTACCCTTACCAACTCTTCTACCTATAAGTCAATACACAGAAGTTAAGGGTTTAAAATTAAAAACAAAACAAACAAAATGGGTCATTCATCATTATCCTCTCTTTCCTCATAGCAGGTTGGAGGAGGATTATTAGGAAAAGTGCTTTGTAAATCTTGATGCCCTAAAGAAATGGGAGCTAGGATGGTTGGGACATAATTAGTTTGGGGAAAACAAGGCTCACTCATCAAGGAGGGAGAGGAGGATGAATGGCAAGTTTCCATTTTATAGATGAAAAAACTAAGGCTGAGGTTAATGACCTGCCAAAGGCCACACAGTCACAAAGGAAGGATATTATATACAGGGTCAGTCTCCTAATCTCTCTGAGTCTCAGTTTACTTTTCTGTAAAATGAGAGAGTCAATTTAAAAAAACTCTTACCTTCCATCTTAGAATCAATACCAAGTATTGATTCCAAGGCAGAAGAGTGATAAGGGCTAGGCAGTTGGGGTTAAGTGATTTGCCCAGGGTCACATAGCTAGGAATGTCTGAGGTCAGAATTGAACCCAGAACCTCCAGACTCTGGGCCTGGTGCCCTGTACTTTGTGCCACCTAGCTGTCCTTCATCTTCCCTCTTGATATTGAAGGATTTCAGAAGAGAGAGAATTGGATGAGGGTAAGAGTGGTCAGGAAAGGCTTCCTGGAGGAGGCAGTCAGTCTTTCTCAGAGAGAACAGAGAACAATGACTATTAATTATGGCTGAGGAGCACCTGGGCAAGGTTTCAGGGGAGAGCCCAAGCCCTCCAGCACAGCATAGTGAGATGGGCTGAGAGTCAGGAAGCTTGGGCTCAAGTTCATTAAATGGATTTATTACCTTGGGAAAGTCATTTCCTTTTGCTGGAATTCAGTTTCTTCCTCTGTAAAACAGGAGTTGAGAGGGCCATAGCACTAGATAATCCTGAGGGCTTCCATGGCCCCAGGATTCTGTAACTGATTCTAAACCTTCCTTGGCAGCCAGGGCCACCCAGGACACACCCTGTGACTTGAACCCATGGAAACTGGTACAGATTAAATTCTTGGTTCTCGTTATCACTTTCTTGGTGAATCATGGCTGGGAAGCTGATGGGGTGAGTCATTTGGGGTAAAACTTAAAACCATGATCCATGGGTCCCCACCAAGGAAGGGAGGCTCCTGCCCTGTGGTGGCTCACACCTTGGGGCCAGTATTCCCAGTTCCATCCACCCCTTCCTCTCCCCCAGCATCCCTCTCCCTACACAACAGAATGTCAGTTCACCTTTCAGTGGGGCCACAATTCTTCACGAACACCCGTTGGGGAGTGCCAGAGGCCAGCATTTTATTAGGGAAGAGACTGAGAGGGGTAGAGATTTGCCCAGTGGGTGAGTACCAGACCTGGGACTCTGCCTCCTAATAATAATAATAATAATAATAATAATAATAATAATAATAATAATAATAATAATGATAATAATAATAGCAGGCAATTATATAGTATTCCAAGGTTTGCAAAATGCTTTATAAATATTATCTCATTTTGGGGGCAGCTGGGTAGCTCAGTGGATAGAGCTTTAGTCCTAGAGATGGGAGGTCCTGGGTTCAAATCTGGTCTCAGACACTTCCCAGCTGTGTGACCCTGGGCAAGTCACTTGACCCCCATTGCCTACCCTTACCACTCTTCTGCCTTGGAACCAATACACAGTATTGACTCCAAGAAGGAAGGTGAGGGTTTAAAATATTTTTTAAATATTTTATCCTTATAACAACCACCCTGGGAAATATTATGCCCACTTTACAGAGGATGAGGCTGAAACTCAGAAAAGTAGCGCCATTGTCCTGGGTCTAAAAAGCCAGGTTTCAGATGCTGCTGGATGCAGGGGACAGAGTTTTAGTCTTGGGCTCAGGAGGGGTCAGAAAGGGGGACCTGAGAGGGTTTGGTGGCTGGCTGGATGCAGACAAACAGGAAAAGTGAGTTTCCAAGGGTCTAAGGGTTAGGCCCAGGGAGATGAGCCTGGGAGGGAGCCGTCTGAGGACAGATTGGCAGCTGGAGCAATAACTTCGGACATCCCTCACCTGTCCGGTCTGTAGACCTGGCCAGGGAGTCCTGTAGTTGGCTCACTCCTCTCTTCCATCCTCCTCTCTTACTTCCTTCAAGATGAAGTTTATTCTGTACCTTTGAGCCCCTCATTCCCCTGTCAGGCGATGGGTAGCACGCTTCACTTCATCATGGGCCTTGGGAATGATGGTAGGTCACTGACTGCATTGATCAGAGTTCTTAAATCTTTCAAGAATTTTCTTCTTTTTCTTTTTTCCAGTGAGGCAGAGCAAAGAAAATAGGTGGTCATTAATTGGAAAAAAATTCAATGTAAATCTTAAAGAAAAAAAAAGACAGCTTAAGCACCTTAGAATCATCAGTTCACAATCGTAAGGGTCCGTACAGGCCATTTCGTCCAATATCCTCATTTTACAGATAAGGAAACTGAGCCTGATAGACCAAATGACTTACTTGTAGATATACCAATGATGAGTGTTAGAGGCAAGATTTGAACTCAGTTCTCCCTCACTATGCTAGACTAGTGGTCTGGCCACCATACCATCTTGACTCTTTCCTTATTCCCTGTTTTCCAAAATAACTAGAGTTCTCCCTCCCTAAAATCCCTTTTATAAAAATGATTCTAGTGCCTTTTCTCTGTTGAACATTTCAAATTTATTTTTGATCATATAGGATATATACATAAATATATTTTTAAAGGAATATGTCGTTTTCTTTATTAACCTGGAAACCATAGATGTATTCCCCAGCCCTTTCTTTACTTTTTTTTAAAATTTATTTATTCTTTCAGTGACATGTAGAAACAATTTCTGACAATTGTTTTCTGATACTTTAGATTTAGATTTTTAGATTACAACTAGGTGGTGGTAGTGTGGATACAGTACTAACCAGACTGGGGAAACTGGAATCTGTGTTCAAATCCTGCCTAAGGTCCTTACTTAGCCATACAACCCTGGAAAACTCACTTAATCTCTCTCAGCCTCCCTTCATCTCCCAACCCCCTAGAGGCAGTAAATGGTTATACCTTTACTTTCTTTTTTTTTATATATATATACGCTTTATTTTTTATTAATTAATTTAGTATATTTTTCCATGGTTCCATGATTCATGTTCTTTCCCTCCCCTCCTTCCACCCTCCTCCCATAGCCAATGAGCAGTTCCACTGGGTTTTACATGTGTTATTGATCAAGACCTATTTCCATATTATTAATATTTGCACTAGGGTGATCTTTTAGAGTCTACATCCTCAATCACATCCCCATCAACCCGTGTGATCAAGCAGTTGTTTTTCTATTGTGTTTCTGCTCCCACAGTTCTTTCTCTGGATGTGGATAGTGTTCTTTCTCATAAGTCCCTCTGAAATGTCTTGGAGAAGTCCATTACATTCAATTGTGCTACAGTGTATCTGTCTCTGTGTACAATGTTCTCCTAGTTCTGCTCCTTTTACTCTGCGCCAATTCCTGGAGGTCATTCCAGTTCACATGGAATTCCTCCAGTTCATTATTCCTTTTAGCACAATATATACCCTTATTTTGATGCAATGCATATCTCCAAATTGCTCATGTTGTGATAGAAGGCACATGTCACACAGACAATAGAAATATCATGAAGGAAATAAAGTGGAAGATGGCATGCTCTGATCTGTACCCAGAATACAACAGTTCCTTCTTTGGCTGTGGACAGCATTTTCATCATGAGTCCTTTGGGGTTATTTTGGAAACTCACTTTGCTGATAATGGTTTAGTCCTTCATAGTTAATCAGTGTATGATATTTATGTTACTGTATACTTTGTTCTGGTTCTGCTCATGTCACTTTGCATCAGTTCATAGATATCTTTACAGGATTTTAAAAGTTCATCCTGATATATAGAATCAAGTAGATAGCTTGCTATACTGGCATACGTATAATATTTATCAATATGTTTATAATTCAATTATATGTATATGATTATCTTATTCCAGTGACTCCTGTTGAAATTACTTGAAGAGCTGGATGATGAGTGTCTGAAGTTCTCTCATTAGTTATCCTTTCATTTGGATTAACCATTAAACAGCTGACAAAGGAGAATGAGGAACAATGAGTGTTTTGGACAAAATACTGGTGTGAGATTCTGACTTCTATATCATTACCACTATCACCATCGTCACCATCATCATCACCATCACCATTGTTATCCTCAGTTTCGGTTCCAGTTGCAAGGATGAGTTCACACCAACAATGTAAGCCCAAAAGGAACTTTATTGCTAACTCAGAGTTAGGGTCCAGGACACTAAAGCATGAACTTTTAAGCTAGATGCAGAGTGTATACCAGTGATTCCCAAAGTGGGTGCCACCACCCCCTGGTGGGTGCTGCAGCTAATCCAGGGAGGGCAGTGGTGGCCACAGGTGCATTTATCTTTCCTATTAATTGATATTAAAATTTAAAAAAAATTAATTTCCAGGGGCACTAAGTAATTTTTTTCTGGAAAGGGGGTGGTAGGCCCCAAAAGTTTGGGAACCACTGGTGTATACAAATGTCCCAGAACCTAGTTACACTGTGCTGCAATGAATATCCTATCATTAGTAACCATGGGTTCTCAGACAAGTCCTGACTGGAAAGTCCCTAGCTTGTGGTTGCTTGGTTCCTGTGTCATAACTTTGGGGTCCTACACCATCATCATCACCACCATCACCATCACCATCACCATCACCATCACCATCACCATCACCATCACCATCACCATCATCATAATCACCATCATCACCATCACCATCACCATCATCACCATCACCATCATCACCATCACCATCATCACCATCACCATCATCACCATCATCGTCATCATCGTCATCATCATCATCATCATCATCATCACCATCATCA
>NC_058132.1:62530475-62563440 GCF_016433145.1 Gracilinanus agilis
ATCATCATCATCATCATCATCACCATCATCAACACCATTATTAATAACATCATTATAGCTAGCATTTATATATATATATATATATATATATATATAGCACCTATTATATTCTAAGCTTTTCACATTTATTGTCTCATTTGATCATCACAACAATCCTGCAAGGTAGATGCTATCATTATCCTTATATTATGGTTAAAGAAACAGAGGCAGATAGAGGTTAGGTGACTTGCCCAGGGTCACACAGCTAGTAAGTATCTAAGGCTGAATTTGAACTCAGGTCTTTTTAACTCCAGGCTTGGTCTTCTATCTATTGTGCCACCTAACTGTGGCACTAACCCAGTGACTTTGGGTCAATCACATTGGTCTTCTTGAACCTCAGTTTCCCCATCTGAAAAATGAGAGGGGTGACAAAGTAATTTGAAGGTCCCTCTCAGAACTGAATCCAAGACTATATCTTCCTAACCTAATCCTTTCCAGGTCTCCACATTCTACTATTTTCCATGGCCCAGCACAAAGGCCACCTCCTACATAAAGCTTTCCTTGACTAAGTCCCACAAACGGAGCTCCCTTCCCTATTGCAGGTGTCAAATATTCAGAAAAGAGCCAGACTTAGAATCAGAAGATCTGGGGTCAAAGGCCTTCTCTGGCCCATGTGTGACCTTGGGTAAGTCATTTACCATGTTGGAGCCTCAGTTTCTTTACTTGTAAAAGGAGAGTTCTGCACTAAACCACCTCTAGGGTCCTTTCTACTTTTAAATTAGTGATCTGTGGATTTGCAATCAGATTCATCTCTTTTACCTCTTATTTATATACTCCCTTATTTTTCAATTTTGCAAAAATTTCAATTTTGTAATTTCACTTCAAATAGCCTGACACTCATTAAATACCTACTATATGTTAGACATGCCACCAGACACTGGGGATACAAAGACAGATGATATTAATAATACCTCAAATTATAGAACACGTTAATGTTTGCAAATGTTAACTCATTTGATCCTCACAACTACTTTACGAGGGCAGTATTATTATCCCCATTTTACAGTTGAGAAAACTGAGGCTGAGAGAGGTTAAGTGAGTTTTCCAGGGTTGCATGGCTAAGTAAGGATCTTAGGCAGGATCTTTCACAGATCTTTCAGTCTCCCCAGTCTGGTTAGTACTGTATCCACACTACCACCACATAGTTGATTTAAAATCCTTGCCCTCAGGGAGCCTACATTCTTCTAGGGGGAAAGCAACACGTACAGAGGCGAATACATGCAAAATACATACAAATAAATTGTGAAGTAATTCATGGGTGTTTAGGGGTTAGCAAGCACTAACAATGTCACAGGCATCATGAAGGACTTCTTGGAGGAAGAGACCCCTTATCTATGCTTTAAAGGAAGGTAATTTTCTCATGAAGCTATTTTAAGGATCTCTGTCTCCTTCCCTTTTCCCCCTCTCTTCTTTTGTGGAACCATAAACTCCTTCAGGGATCCCCTAAAACTCATGGTACCAGGTAAAAGGCTGGACACACAGTAAGTCTGGACTGAAATGAATTCTTTGGGGAAAGAGGTACCGGCCATGAGGATGACTCTGTATCTGTCTTGGGGTCTAATGTGCCAGAATCTCTGGAATCTTGATCCTGGAAGGACCCATGCTGGAAAGTCTTGAAGGGGGAACATGGTGGAAAGGATGTTGGAATCTGGGATTGACCCTTGGTTCTGTCACTTCCTACTTTTATGACTTTGGGCAAGTCACTCAAAAGTTTTAGGACTTCAGTTTCCTCATCTATAGCTCTACTGACCCAGATGGGAATAATCTCGAGTGTCTGTAAGGGAAATCTCTTATGATCTTGGCTCTAGAGCTAAGAGGGACCTTACGGATCATCTCGTTCATCCCCTCATTTTCCAGCTCAAAGACACGTTGAGTTAAAGTGACTGCTTTAAGGTCACTCAGACTGCAAAAAGCTGTGCTGGGATTTGAACCCAGTCTTTTGGCTACAAATCAAGCGGTCTTTCAATCACCTCATGCCACCATTTGGCTAAAAGGATTCTGGGAAAATAGAGGGCCAGGGCAGTTACTCCCAGAGCTGGACTGAATGACCAACGGTTGGTGGCTTCAAGAGAGGGGGAGAGAAAAGAAAAGTGGCCAGGCAAAAGTGGGGGGTTGCCAGCAGGCAAGGGGAGCTATTCAAAGCTCCCACACACCCCCACCCCCTTTCCTGCTCCCAGAAAAAGGGAAGACTGGTCCAGACCGGGAAGTCATCGGTTTCTGATGGCCAGTGGGGTGGTTGTCTGCTACCACACCAGGGGCTGGGGCCCCTCAGGCTATGGGAGGCAGGAAGTGGTTAAGCTCTCTCCTTTTCTGGCCCCCACACCTAGCCAGGCATTTCTCTATGAGCTCACACTTGGGAAATGGCCATGTCCCCAAAAGCCCCTGGCTTCTTGGGCTTGATGGTGGTAGGATGGGGTGAGGGGAAGTGGGAGAACCTTCTTAGAAGTCCATGGAGTATTCATGTTAGTGGAGACTGATGGGGGGGGGCAATGTAAGTAGACAGAGAGTCAGAAGACCTTCTGTGCGACTGTGGGCAAGCTCCATTACAGCCCTTAGCCTTAGTTTCCCCATCTGTAAAGTGGGGAGAATAATACCTGTCCAAGAGGTTCCAAGGTGGTCCTCTTCCATCTTTCCTGTCACTGGGTGAGTGAGTGGGGAAACTGGCAAAATGACAAAGTTGTTAAGATCTTCCCAGCTCTTTTCTCCATACTACAGATGGCCCTTTGTCTCCATATCCCCCAGTCCTGAGTTTCCTCTTCTGTAATTTGACTCTTAGCTGTAATCATAGTCTCAGAGCTGGAAGAAGGTGGGGAGGGGAAAGATTTGGCATTGTCCAAAGTGCTCTGGCTTAGACTCACAGGCTCTGAGTTTGAGTTCTGGAAGTCAGGAATGTGACCTCGAACAAGGTATTTAATAAACTCTTTGGACTTGAGTCTCTTCATCTGTTAAAAAAAAAAAAAAAAAAAAAAAAAAACCAACAAAAAAAAACCCCCATTAGATTAGATATCCTCTAAGTTCTCACTCATCTATGATCCAATGATCTATATCTAACCCATATCTTAAACAAGTATTTCCTCCAACAATTTTGTGCACAAGAGGTCACCCAGACTTTGCCTGAGTATCTCCAATGATGGGGAACTCACTACCTTATAAGCAAGTCAGGATAGCTCTAATCACTAGTTTTTTCTTGCATTAAAATTAAATTGGTCTTTCCACAATTTCTACCCATTGCTCTTAGTTTCTGTCTCTTGGGACCAAATAGAACAAGTTGAATTCTTCTACATGAAAGCCTTGGCAGGTCTTAAAAGACTAGAAAGATTTCCATTCCCCAACAGATAAGTGGTCAAAGGAGCAGAATAAATAGCACGAAACAACAGAAAAACAGAAACAATAGCAAGAAAGAATGTTCCAAACCACTAGTAATGAACAAGGCAAATCAAAACAGTCCTGTGGCTTGTTTCACTTCATACTTCAATGTTTCACATTAGACCTTGCAAACTGACAAAGATGACAAAAGACGAGTATAATCAATGTTGGAGAGGCTGTGAGAAGATAGGCCCACTGGTGCATTGTTGGTGGACCTGCAAATTGGTCCAACCATTTTGAAAAGCAATTTGGAATTGAAGCAAGTAAAGCAACCAAAATGTCTGTATTCTTTGACTCAGATTTTCTACTCCTCAGTTTATATTCCAAGAAGGTTATTGATAAAGAAGAAAATCCTCATACACACTAAAATATTTATAGCAGCACTTTTTTGTGATGGCAAAAATTTCAAAATAAAATAGATGCCCATCAACTGGGGGGGGGCAAAACCAATTGTGGTACATAAATATAATAGAAAAGGACATTAAAAAATAACAAAGATGATACAGAATATTACCTATATGTGCTGAATAAAATGAGTAGAAGCAAGAAAATAATCTACACAATGATGACAAGGTAAAAGCAAAGAACCAAAGTGAACGGTACAAAATTACAAAGAAAAAGTATGATTCCAAAGAAGACAAAGGAGAGTTCATTCTGCACCCCACTCCTTGGCAAAGACAGGAAATGCAGAAACATTTAACATGTTTTCAGATTTTTATGATTTATTGACCTGTTTTGCTGATTTTTCTTCTTCTTTTTCTTTAAAAAGTTATTATTTGTTATAAGGGAAGGCTCTCTTTTAAGGAGAAGGTGAAGGGAACCAGGGGAAATTCTAATTCTGTTAAAAACAAAAAGCATCAATAAAAATTTATTTTATATTATTTTTAATCTAATTTAATTTTTTCCATGGTTACATTATTCTTGTTGTCTCCCTCTCCTCTTCCCTCCCCCCTCCTGGAGTTGACAAACAATTCCACTGGGTTATACATATGTAAAAAATTATTTTGAAATAAAATTTTAAATTTTATTAAAAATCCAAATACAAGCTTGACAATAGATTAGCTGTCTCTGATCCAAGGTCAAGCCTAGTTAAGAAATATTCATGTCCAGGTTGGCCTTATGGTATATAATTAAGAGGGGTGCTCACAATAGCCCCTAAAGACCTTCTACAAAGTGATATAGAAGTTCTAACCTCCTCTGTGAAGGGACAATTCACCAATGAAATCATCGGGCATGGAAGCATGGAAGCATGGAAGCATGGACATTAAACCTTCAAGACAAAAGAATGAATGCCTAATGGTGAAATCTTAAACACAATGAAGGTGGTAAGGGGACTTTTTGAGGGCAGCAAGTCCTTCCCAGATTCCTTCAATTCATCTTGTGAGGCTGATTGGTCACTTATTCTTCCTCAATAGACAGTCCAACCAAGCCACTTAACCCCAGTGTTATCTACAAATATTTTCTTTGTTATGTCTTCAATCAATAAGCATTTATTAATTGCCTGCCCTATACCAAGTACTGTGGCACTGGGGATGCAAAGACAAAAGTTCATGTTGTTCTAAGGGGATGCAACATATTCCCTTATAAATAAATAAAGGATGGATCAAAACTCCACAGTTGGGGCAATCAAAAAATTCCTCATGAAACTGTAGAGCCTTGAATGCAACTAGGGGTTTCAAGAGGCAGAGGTGAGAGCAGGAAGGAGGGTAAGCATTTCAGGCATTGGGAACAGCCTGGGCAAAGGCATGAAGGTAGGAAATGGGATGTTGTCTACTATACATCCCACATGAGCTTGTTTGGCACGAGTACTGAGATCCAGAAGAGGATGAAGGCTCCATAAGTCTGTTCCTCTGAACCTTCCATCCATATCAGACACTGGCATCCTTTCCCCCCAGCCTCTCTAGGCTTGCTATTGGGCTCTCTGGTGGTGATGGTGGCGGGGCACCCAGGCAGGATGCAACAACAACAAATCTCATTTTCTGACTCCTCCTAGTCCAACTCAACCACTTTCCAGAAAGGTGGCAAGGGTGTGAAGATCACAGCTCACCCACGTCCGGGAGATAGTATCTGGGTCCTGAAGAACTGTTCCTCCAGGCTGAGCTTCTGCCAACCTCAACCCCACCTCTGGATAGACAAACACAGAAAATGAGCTAGTTCTTGTCTACGAGCCAACATTCCACTGGGCAGATGCTGAGGGGCTGGAGGAGTTTTTTATTGCACGTGTGATATGCATCTTCCATCATGGCACAAGGAATATGGAAATCCATATTGCATGAAAGCACTGGTATAACCTATATCAGACTACTCGCTGCTGTGGGGAAGTGGGGAGAGAGGGAGGGAGAGAATCTGAATCACAAAATGGCAGAAAACAATTGGCAAAAATGGTTTCTATGCATAAAAAGGAAAAAATAAGAATACTTAATTTAAAAAATGAATTCTTGGGGGTTGAAGATGAGGGATCCAGACGGATGTGGGAACTTCGGCCTCCAGAGTTCAGGGGACTTGTCTGAGATCACACAGTCTAGGTTAGAGTCCTGATCTCCTGACTCATCCATGACGGACCTCTCACAATGCCCAAGACTACAGAACTGCAGAGCCTCCAGTGGCCCCAGGAAGAAGGAATTAGCAAGGAAAGGAGATGGTACTTTGTGGTCGATGTTAAGATGACTATTAGACCTCATGCATGCCTTGGGCACAGGAAACCTTTGGCTCAAATTCCTTGGATCAAAGCATTCCTGAACACAGGCAATCAGAACCAGAAGGGATTTCAGACCATTGACTATCAGAGCCAGAGGGGGACATGAGAGCACAAGAGGATGATAGACCTGGCAAGGATCATCCCAGGAATTAATGCTCTGATTTCATACAGTGTTTATAGAGGTTTACTAAGGGCTTTATAGACAGGATCTCATGACCTTCAGAAGGCAGGCGCTATGATTGATCTCATTTTACAGATGAAAAAAAGGGAGGCAGATAGAAATTAAGTGAGTCTTGCTCAGATCTAATAAGTGTCTAAGGTGGGATTTGAACTCAGGTCTTTCTGACTCCAGGCCTTGTGTAGCACCCAACTACCTCTAGGATCCAGAATGCCAGAGCTGAGTAGGAACCTTAGGGATTTAAGCCCTTCATTGTACAGAAAAGAAGAAGAGAATTGATTTCTCCAAGGTCATTTAGCCTATTAGTGGCTAGTGTCAGAACTGGAATCCAAGTCTCCAGCCTTCTAGGAGAGGACTCCTTCCACACTGCATTAAACTGGGAAATAGCCACCAGCAGATGTGAGACTGGCCTCAGTGGCTAGCAGTCCTGTGAACATGGCCACGTCGCCCCCTAGTGTCCATCCTTTCCAAAGTCCAGGTTCCAAAGGGACCCAACTCTTGTGGTGGGTCACTTCACTGGAATCGAGGTGCCATTGCAGTCCACTGTGCCCCCATCTCTGTGTTGGGTGCTGTTGAGCTCGCTCTAGTCCTGAAATTTGCCCACTGGGACTGTGTCCTGACCCTGTGGGGATTGGGGGGCTCCTCCAAGAACTTCCATTGAAGGAGGTCACTGTGGGCAGCCTGGTCTTCATTCCTCCTTGAGCCTCTCTCCCATGGCACCAGGCAGGGTACCTGGGTATGCTCTGGCTTTTCAGCTTCCTCAGTTGGGTTGTCTTCCTCCATTAGACTGTAAGCTCACTGAGGACAGACCTGCCTTTCCGTTTAATTTATATTCCCATTCCATAGCACAGTGCCTGGCACATAGTGGCTACTTAAATATTTCTTGCCTGACTCTGGAGGAATTAAAAAAAAGGAAGGATCCATCCTTGTCTTAAGGGGCCTTACTGGATCCCTAGGGAGACAGCAGTGAACAGAAGTGGGTCCATCAGATGCAGAACTGGACCAGAATTCAAAAAACCTGGGTCCGAGTCCTGGTTCTGCCACATAATCCGAGTAGGTGTCTTCAGGCAAGTTACTTCTCTCAGTCTCAGTTTGCTCTTCTTTAAAATGAGAGGCACGATCAAACAATTTCTAAGAACTCAAAGCTTCTGCCTAGCTCTGACAGTCTATGTCCCGAGGTCCTTTCCATCTCTGAACAAGGGCTCCAAAGTCCAAGGGGTCACCCAGGAAGTGGTACCACAGCAAGACTTATGGAGATGAGAATTCTCAAGAGAGAATCATGGGAGCCTTTGGGGGTTTGGAGGTTGGGTTCAGACAGAGGCACAGAGTTTGTCATATGATCAGAGGAAGGAAAGAGAGAAAGGACTTTAGAAAGTGGAATGTCAGAGCTGGGAGAGAGCTTAGAACAGAGAATGTCAGAGCTGGGGGAGAGCTTAGAACACAGAATGTCAGAGCTGGGAGAGAGCTTAGAACAGAGAATGTCAGAGCTGGGAGAGACCTTAGAATAGAGAATGTCAGAGCTAGGAGAGACCTTAGAACAGAGAATGTCAGAGCTGGGAGAGACCTTAGAAAGTGGAATGTCAGAGCTGGGAGAGACCTTAGAACAGAGAATGTCAGAGCTGGGAGAGACCTTAGAACAGAGAATGTCAGAGATGGGAAGAACTTGAGACTAACCTGATCCAACTCCCCCATTTTACAGATGAGAATCCAGTACGAGAGGGTAAGTGGCTTGTCTAGGATCACACAGGTAATCAGTAACAGAGATGGGATTTGAACTCAGGTCCTTCAACTCTGGATCTTCTCTACCACATTCTTTCTCTCATCTCCTCTTTTATCACTATAACAGACACTGTCCCTGGTGTCATTCTTAGGTAACTGGGAGGGTTCTTCTACCACTTGCCTTCTTCTGACAAGAAGGAGCAGCATCCATAGACCGAGCAGTGATAGCTTTCTCCCACTGTCCTCAGAATAGCTGGAACATCCATGCCAGCCTATAGGATTTTGCCTGTCTTCACACACACCAGCTAGGATAGAACTCTGGTCCTGGACTCAGGGAGACCCAAGTTCAAATCTAGCCTCAGACACTTATTGGCTGTGTATCCCTGAGCAAGTCACTTCACTTTTGTCTATCTTAGATTCCTCACCTGCAAAATGGGAATAATAATAGCATATCCCTGCTAGGTCATTGTGAGGATAAAACAAGGCGCTATTTGTGAAGTTCTTAGCATAGGGTCCTTCCTTCCTCCTTCTGTGATGCCCATACAGCATCCCTAATTCGCTCCCTCACTGGGCTTGAAATTCACCATTAGTGCTTTATTCCTTTGGCTCACACATTGCTTATAGCTTAGCTCCTCAGGTTCCATCTTGGGGACACATGCTGTTGAGTGGGGTTTTATTGGGGGTGTGGTAGTAGAGACAGGAGGCAAATTGGAATCATTCAGTTTAACAACCACATATTTCAGATTGGGGGAGGGGGGAGGCTCAGGGTAAGCCTTGGCTTGTAGCATGGTTAAGATTTCCAAGATTCTTAGACCCTCTGGGGCTGAGTCTTCTTTGCCTTCCTGGGTTTTATCCCAGTCATAGAAAGAAATCACTTTTATAATATCAGACATGAAAGAGACTTCAGAGACTAGCCCAACTCATCCTTGAATAGGAATCTGTCCTAGGGTCTCCCTGACATGCGGTCATCCAGACTCTGCTTGAATACTCCCATTGATGGGTAGCTCACTACCATTTGCACAATTCTCATTGTTGGGAATTTTTCTTCTCTTGAGCTTTTTCGCCTGCCCTCTGGGCCCTAGAAGAACAAGACAATTACCTCTTCCAATGGTAATCATTTATTTATTTTTAAAATTAAGTTCATTTATTTACTTATTTGCTTAAGAATATTTTTTCCATGATTCATGTTTTTTCCTTCCCCTCCTCCCTTCCCCCTCCTGGAGCCAATGAGCAATCCCACTTGGTTTTACATGTATCAGGCAATCCTTTATTTAAATAAAAAAAGTCCTTACCTTCCACCAGTATCAAATCTAAGACAGGAGAGTAGGCACTTGGGGTTAGATGACTTGCCCAGGGTCACACAGCTAGACCCTCCTGACTCCAGCCCTGGTGCTCTGATAAGTGGGCTACCTAGTCTAATAAGTGAAGTGGGAAATTATGTTTCTTCATCGTTCTTCCAATCTCCACCCAAACCTCCTGTGGTTTTGTTTCCAGACCATTGTGGTTGTCCTGCCACAGACTGGATGGGATCATAGATGAGGAGCAGAAAGAACCTTCAAGGCCCCTAAATCCAAATTCCTCCTTTTACAAATCAGGAAACTGAGACAGAGAGGTTAAATGAATTCTGAGTACCAAAGGAAGGATTCGAACTTGGGTCTTCTTAACTGGACTCAGCATTCTCCCACCGCCATTTATCTTCTTGGTTATCACTTCCCTCAATGAATGAAACTATATTAATAAAAGCATTGGGTCTAAGAGGCATTTGATTTTGGCTGGGCCTTGGGGGGCAGCAGGGAGAGGGGGCAGAAGAGGGAAGTGGCTGCACCATCCCGCTGCTGATTCATATTGAGCTTTTCATCTGCCGAGACACTCCCCCTGCCCCTGAGCTTGCTGATAGGACATTTGTAGAGAGAAGATCCTCACCATAGCCCAGATCTCAGCTGGAGTCCGGATCCCACCTAAAAATGGAGATTTCAGGGGTATGACTGCTCTCGTACTGGGGAGGCAGGTGTCCTGAGTTCCAGCTTCTCTGCTGGGGGACCCTGGAGAAGTCCCCTAAACTCTTTGGCCCTTAGTTTTCTCATCTAAAAAATGGGTACCTTTCTCACTAAAATAATAGAATTTGCTTCTGGAAAAAAAAAACATTTGTAAAGTGTGGGGTACGGTGCAAATGTGAGCTGCTGTTACTGCCCAGGCGTCTCCCTCGGGCTACATTTCCTGGACAAGTGCTGGAAAAGATGGGGCACGCCAAGTCAGCAATCATTGATCAGGTGCTTACGATGTGCCCAGCACTGTGCTAAGGACTAACGGTAGAAATACAAGCAGGAAGAAAGACAAGCTTGCCCTCAAGGAGCTTACGCTCTAAAGCAGCGATTCCCAAAGTGGGCACCACCGCCCCCTGGTGGGTGCTGCAGCGATCCAGGGAGGCGGTGATGGCCACACTTTTTTTGTATTACATTCTATTCTGAGTTCAATACATAGTTTCATAATTTCCAGGGGGTGCTAAGTAATATTTTTTTCTGGAAAGGGGGTGTTGGCCAAAAAAGTTTTGGAACCACTGCTCTAAAGGGAAAAGACAACCCAGAAAAGAGAGTGGAAAAGCTGGGAGCGGGGGCCAGCTTGGAGTGGCATTGGATAAATGTCAAAGGCTAAAACAATCATGCCCAGGTTCCGGGGCTCCTGAAGGCTTGACATCCATCTTTCTCACAGCAACCCTATGAGGACCCTTCAGTCAGGGGCAAGTGTTAACTCCAGATTACTGAGAAGAGCATTGAATCAGGTCAGGCTGAAAGCAATTTGCTCATGGTCACGCAACTACTGTGCCAAAGATAGGATTTGAACTCAGGGTACCTAAGTCCAAACCCACTCCACAATGCCAAAATTTAGGTGTCGAGCAGTTCTCTGAACCAGCACCCTTTTTAGATCAATTTACTTTCTTTTCCCTTTGGAAAGGAACGTGTCCCTAATTGGGAAATGCTTATCTGCTCAGTCAAACCTTTTCTATTGATTTCCCACTCATTTTCTTCTTCATAGAACATGGAATGTCAGAGCTGGGAGGAATCTTAGAACCCAGAATATTAGAGCTAGGAGAACCCTTAAAACACAGAATGTCAGATCTAGGAGGGTCTTTAGAACAGAGAATTTCAGAGCTAGTAGAACCCTTAGAACCCAGAATGTCATATCTGGGAGGAAACTTAGAACCCAGAATATTAGAGCTGGGAGAACCCTTAGGACACAGAATGTCAGATCTAGGAGGGTCCTTAGAATCCAGAGAATGTCAGATCTAGGAGGGTCTTTAGAACCCAGAATGTCAGAGCTAGGAGAAGCCTTAGAACCCAGAATATTAGAGCTGGGAGAGCCTTTAGAACAGAGAATGTCAGAGCTGGGAGGGATTTAGAACCTACAATATCTAGACCTTTATAATAGAACATCAAAACTGGAAGGGAACTTAGAGACTACCTAGGCCAGGGATCTTAACCTGAGGCTTTGGAGTTTCTGTGAACAGTATTTCAATATCATTGGCTTCCTTTGTAATCTTGTGCCCTTTATTTTATGCATTTTAAAACATTCTGAGAAAGGGTCCATAGACTTCATCAGATTGCCAAAGGGGTCTACAATATAACAAAAGTTTAGAACTGTTAATCTAGTTCATTCCCTTAATTCATTATTATTATTTATTTATATTAATAATTGGCAAATTATTATTGATAATGACTAGCATTTACATAGGACTTTAAGGTTTTTTAAAATAACCCTTGACTTCTGTCTTAGAATCAATACTGTGTATTGGTTTCCAGGTAGAATAGTAGTAAGGGCTAGGCAATGGGGGTTAAGTGACTTGCCCAGGGTCACATAGCTAGGAAGTATCTGAGGCCAGGTTTAAACCCAGGACCTCCTGTCTCTAGACCTGGCTCTCTGTCCACTGAGCTACCTAGATGCCTCCACACTTTAAGGTTTGCAAAACACTTTCCATATGTTAACTTATTTGATTTTACAGATGGGGAAACTGAGGCTGCCCATGTTTATACAGTGAATCAACCACAAAGCCTGTCTGCTGCCTGTGTGCCCTGGCCCTTGGCGTTAGTGATTTGCCCAGCATTGACCCTCCAGAAAACCTGGCTTTTCTTTTGCCTCTTGACCTGACTTATGGGCGGGAAGAGGGGTCAGGAGAGGCGGGAGATGATTTGAGCAGGGCTAGATGGAGGGCTTCCTGGGGAAGGGGATAGAGGAGGGATGGTGGATTGGGGAGGGGGTGGCATGCAATGGGCCCCCTTCACAAGGCTTCCTGTCCCTCTGGCCTCTGCTGTGGTGCTCATGGCTATGGAGAAGGATGGGAGGTCACCACCTTGGGGGCTCCTGTGAATGGGCTTTCTCTCCTTCGGTGGGAATGACCACAGCAGTCAGCAATGGAGCCCAGCGCTGCCACCACTAATTGCCTGAGTGTGCTTTTGGTTAGCACCACAATTCCCACTCCTCCCTCTGTGCTGTGGCAGCTCAGGCCCCCCAGGGATAATAGAGCCAGAGTCCTAGAGCTGGAAGGGATGCTGGGGGGCGGCTGTCCAAACCCTCTACCACCCACGACTTCGCCGGGGCAGAGGGAAGTCAACAGAAAATGGGTCACCATTCGCTACGGACCAGACACCGGGCTGGGGACTGGAGGGACAAAGAGAAACCCATTCCTGTCCTCAAAGAGTGTGAATTCTGCGTGGGAGTGGAAGACAGACACGGCACGAGCCCCCATCAGTCACGCCATCATCACAGACAAGGCACGAGCCCCCGTCAGTCACGCCATCATCACAGACAAGGCACGAGCCCCCATCAGTCACGCCATCATTGATTTAAACTGGAAGGAAATTTAGAGGTCTTCGAGTCCAATTCCCCATTTTACAGATAAGGAAATAGAGGCCTTAGCGAAGGGTTGTCCTCCACCAAGAGGATGAAGCTTCAGCCTTCCAGGGAAGGAGCGAGGATGGCCCACATCCCAAATGTAGTCCAAAACAGGATTTGAACCCAGGTCTTCTGACTCTTTGCTTCTCCACTAGGTGTTTAATTCATCATTGTTAGATTTATTGGATGAGATCGGAGTTTACTCTAGGCTAGAAATTGGTGTTTCTTTTCCTTTTAAACTCTCTGATACCTACAACAACCCCATCTACAGCTGCCACGAGCACAGACGAGATAAAGATCATTTACTGAATTCGGCTCTTATTCTCGGTCCCTTCTGAGGCTCTGCGGTCCTTGCAGGGGCTTCTGGAAAGGTGTGGATCGTCGCTGGGCGACTCAAGAAGCAGCCGGCCTCGGACCCGCCACCCTTCCGTCTCTGGGCCCCGGCTTGGTCATCGTCCCTCCATCCATCCCTCCCGGGGAGACGGACACTCCCCTGCCGTCGTGGAGAACAATCTTTGGGAAGAAGATGAGCCTCCTTCCCGGCTCCACCCCAATGGGGCCCAACCAGCTCTAACGCTTGCCCCCCCCACCTCGAACCCCCAGCCAGATGTTGGAAAGCTTCTGTAACTGGCCAGTGCGTGTGGTTTGTGGGGCCTGTTCTGGGGAGCGGCCTGCGAAGTGCTGCCCAGAGGAGCTGCGGGTGCATTAGTGGCCCGGGTCCCCCGGGGGCCCACCCCTGCCCTCGGCCCATCCGTCTTGCTGACACCCATTACCATGAGCTCATGGTGCTGCTTTACAGCCAGAGTAAATGGGAGATTTGCAGCGTGGTGGCTCGGGCTGGGGCTGGAGCCCATCATCCTGCTAATGATCTGTCTATTGATCTCTAATGATTCTCTTGCATTAGACCCCAGAGTGGCAGCTCCGCAGCTGGTTCAGGCTCCTCGGCATGGGCTCTGCATTGGCCTGAGCCACTCACCGCACCGGGGAGGGACATTCCTGCTCCAACAGGGGAAGATCAAAGGCTCCTACAAGTGATGACAGGATGTCAGAGCTGGGAGGGACCTTAGAACAGAGAATGTCAGAGCTGGGAGAGACCTTAGAACAGAGAATATCAGAGCTGGGAGAGTCCTTCAGAACCCAAAATGGCAGAGCTGCGAGAGGCCCTTAGTACAGAGAATGGGGAGTCCATTAGAACAAATAATGTCAGAGCTGGGAGGAAGCTTAGAACATAGAATGTCAGAGCTGGAGGGGGGCCTGAGGGCAGAAAGTATCAGAACAGGGGTTCTTAGGACACAGAATATTAGCACTAAAAGGGAACTCAGAACTCAGAAAGTGATTCAGAGCTGGGAGGGAACTTAAAACTCAGAATGTCAGACCTAGGGGTTCCTTTAGATCACAAAATTTCAGAGTTGGGGGGTCCCTTAGAATCCAGGATATCAGAGCTGGGAGGAATCTTAGAACACAGAATGTCAGAAATGGAGAGGCTCTTAGAACATGGAATGTCAGAGCTAGATGGGAGCTTAGAACAGAGGATATCAGAGTTGGAAATGGTCTCATCTGTCAACAAGAAACCCCTCTACGGCCCACAGTCATCTGGCCTCTGAAGCCTGCTGCCGATTAACATTCACTCTTCTACCCTGGGGTAAAAGGAGGGAGTTCCACTAAATGTCTTTTTGGGTCTCTTCCACCTCTAAACAATTCCCCCATGATGTAACCTTCACCTGCAACATCAGAAAATACAGCCAGAAGGGACCTCAGAGACCCCCTAACCCATCCCCTCCTTTTACAGATCAGGAAACTGAGACCCAGAGAGATAGAGCCACTTTCCCAAAGTCATGTAGGGAGTGAGTGTCAGAGCTGGGACTTGAACACAGATTCTAGAATTTCAAAACCAACCTTCTTTCTCCTGGACTGCTCTGCTTCTCCATCCATTCTTCTCTTTCACAGTCTGATTTCATTTCTCTTACTCTTATCATGAAGCACACACACACACTCATACACTATTCCTTGTCCATGGTGGATGTAGTAGAAGCTACTTTGGTGACTTGGGAAGAGCCCTGGATGTGGAGGCAGGAGGGCTGGGCTGGTCTCCCTTCTCTGCTTCAGGAGGAATGTGTGACCCTGAGTCAGTCACCTCATCTCCCTAAATTTCTTGTTTCCTTATCAGATAAATTGAAATAATAATACTCCCACTACCTGCCTGTCAGGGTTGATTTGAGAAAAAGGCTTTGTGAATGTCAAAGCCCGATAGACATGGGAGCATTTGTTATTGTTGTCATTATTATCATCAGTGTTTTCTTTTTACCTTTTTGGGGACTAGACTCCTTTCTCCCATATAGGCTAAAATGGCATTGGTCCCTTGTAGGCACAAGAGTTTTGGCATGCCTCATTTTTCTAACTTGGGTTGGATCATCTCTCCTTAGACAGCCTCATGGACCCTCACTGATGGGGGCTCATCCTATTGCTGCCAGACTTAGTGCAGGCATCCGATGGACTTCAGAACCCAGAGTATCAGAGCTGGGAGGGACCTTAGAACAGAGAATGTCAACGGTATTATTGCTATTAACAGTATGGATTTTTTTAGTATGAATTTACATAGCCCTTGCTATGTGCCAGGAATTGCATTAAGTACTTAACAGATATTATCTTGTTTGATCCTCATAATAACTATGAGAGAGAGATACTATTATTGTTCCTATTTTATAATTGAGGAAACTGAGGTAGAGAGAGGCTAAGTAACTTGCTCAAGGTCATACAGCTAGGAAGTATTTGGGTCTAGATTTGAATTTAGGTCTTCCTGACTGTCCACTGTACCAACTTGCCACCAATGCAAGTACCCAGATATCTATGATACAAGGTAGATAATAATAATAATAATAATAATAATAATAATAATAATAATAATAATAATAATAATAATAATAATAAAGTGGTGGTGGTAGTGTTTCTAGCTAACATTTACATGGCTCTTACTATTTGGCAAACACTTTTAAAGTGCTATTAAAGGGGGCAGCTGGGTAGTTCAGTGGATTGAGAGCCAGGCCTAGAGACGAGAGGTCCTAGGTTCAAATCTGGCCTCAGCTGGGTGACCCTGGCCAAATCACTTGACCCCCATTGCCTACCCTTACCACTCTTCTGCCTTGGAGCCAATACACAGTATTGACTCCAAGATGGAAGGTAAGGGTTAAAAAAATAAAGTGCTATTAAAGTTTTATCTCATTTGATCTTCCCAACAACTGGTGGAGATAGATAATATTATTTATTATTATTATTTACTATTGTTACTATATTTTGTGGTTGAGGAAACTGAGGCAAAGAGGTTAAGTGACTTGCCCAGAGTCATACAAGTAGTAAGTGAGGATGGATTTAAACTCAGGTCTTTCTGACTCCAGACCCAGTGCTTTAACTGCTATGCTACTTAGCTGCTAAGACAAATACCCAGATGTCTAATCATATAAGGTAGGTGGTCACAAGAAAGTCAAAATAAACTTTGGGATTTCCAAAGATTTCAGAGTAGAAGAGGAGGATCAGGGAGGGGTACCTGAAGGAGGTGGTGCTGGAGGCTGGCCTTGAAGGATGAATAGCATTTTATAATCAGATATGTCAGTGGAAGGGTAGTATTCTAGGTGTAAGGTGCCAAGTTTGGAAAGAGTCTGATGCTTTAGCAGATTCCCAAAGTGGGCACCACCGCCCCCTGGTGGGTGCTGCAGTGATCTAGGAGAACGGTGATAGCCACAGGTGCATTTGGGGGCAGCAAATAACTGTAAGGGAGTGGTGATAGTATGAGACAGGAGGCGCTAAGTAATATTTTTTTCTGGAAAGGGGGCGGTAGGCCAAAAAAGTTTGGGAACCACTGCTTTAAAGGATGAAAGAGTAGATTAGTGTGGCTGTAGCTGACAGTTCAAGAGAAAGAGTAGTGGAAATGGGGAGAATAAGTTAGAAGGATACAATAGAGTCTAGATCACTGAGGCTCTTGAACACTAGACTGAGTGAGGTGTGAGACAAGGGAGGGGCATGATTCTAATTATACATGTGTCATGGGGAAATTTTTTGATGGAATAAAGGAGACCAGTTAGGAAACATGACAGTAATTCAGACAGTAAAACAGACTATGGTCTGGCAAGTCACTTTCTCTGGGTCCCAGTTTCCTCATTTGAAAAATTGGTAGTGGTTTGGTGGGGGGCAGGGAAGGGTGGGAGGGTGGGTTCTCTAAGGATCCTTTCATCTCTGCCATTCTATAGTCTAATATTCCATGTTCTATTGAAAAGCCCATTCCAGCTCTGATAGTCTACATTCTAATAGTCTATGTTCTATTCCTTCCAACCCTTACATATCCTACATTCTAATCCATGTTCTGTTGAAAGGTTCCTTGAAGCTCTGATGTTCTACATTCTAACATTTCATGTTCTATGGAAAGGTTCTTTCCAATGCTGATGTTCTACATTCTAATAGTCTATGTTCTATTCCTCCAGCTCTTATATCCTACATTTTAATCCATGTTTTGTTGAAAAGTTCCTTTGAGTTATGATGTTCTACTTTCTAACATTCCATGTTCTATGGAAATGTTCCTTCTAATTCTGATGCTCTACATTCTGGTAGTCTATGTTCTATTCCTCCAGCTCTTATATCCTACATTTTAGTCCATGTTCTGTTGAAAAGTTCCTTCTAATTCTGATGTTCTACATTCTGATAGTCTATGTTCTATTCCTTCCAGCTCTGATATCCTACATTCTAATCCACATTCTGTAGAAAGGTTCTTTGAAGCTCTGATGTTCTACATTCTAACATTCCAAGTTCTATGGAAAGGTTCTTTCCATTTCTGATGTTCTACATTCTAATAGCCTATGTTCTATTCCTCCAGCTCTTATATCCTACATTCTAATCCATATTCTGTTGAAAGGTTCCTTGGAGCTCTGATATTCTACATTCTAACATTCCTTGTTCTATGGAAAGGTTCATCCCAGTTCTGATGTTCTACATTCTAACATTCCTTGTTCTATGGAAGGGTTCCTTCTAGCTCTGATGTTTTATTTTCTAGGGTCTCCTCTAGTTCTGGCATTCAATAATCTGTTCCAGTTCTAAAATTCTAGATTCTAGGGTCCTTTCCAGCTCTGCCAGGCCACGTTCCACGAGGCCCTATTCTCCCTTTTAAAGCTGCTGCCTCCGGAGTCTCCTCCACTTTAGAGGAATCTGGACCACAAGGAGAGTTCAAAGTCAGTCACCAGCCTGCCTCTCCCTCCCTCTGCTGTCCCTGAACTTGAAGCCACGTCTGACCTTGGCCTCCTGACAGCCCTACTGATCAGAAACCAATTGATTAATTAAGCGGAGGGTTGGGGCCACCCCCGCTTTGGAACCCTGGGCAGCACGACCCACAACCCAGCCCTCAATCAATAGGCATTAGAGGCTGGGCTCTAGGCGGCTGGGCCGTTTGGGGCTTTTGTGTCTCAACCACCAGTCAGTGGAGAGCAGCTGGTCCAGACCACTGAGTCGTGCCTGGGTCTGGGAGGCCACAGAGAGGAGGGAGGCTGTGGGCCAGCCATTAAACTCTCCTCCCCATATCCCTACACCCAGGCTCTTAGAGAAGCTGGTGCTGTAGGTAGGACAAACAGCTCCTGACTGGGGACAGGGAAGGTTCGGCTTCCTGAGACTGAGCCAGCCAGTGTAGTCTTACCTGTGTGCCAATCAGCCAACGCTGTCTTTGTGGGCAGAGAGAAGTACAAGACACCGGGCTAGGCACAGTGGGGATTGTCTGGGACCTTCTGTGGACCTGTCCAGTAGCCTCAGACGAGTCATTTCCCAGCTTGGGTGGGGCAGGAGCTAATTAGGGGTCACTCTTAACAAATGAGATTTCTCAGCTTTCTACTAAGAGGAATGGGAATGGGAAATTTGGAGGTTTCAAAACCTCTGTCCCAGCCCCATGATTGGACTCTGTCTCCCCAGACGTGAGCAGATCAGAGATGGCAACCTCCAGCTTCCCTCCTCTAGCCAATGAGGAGCAGGATGGTGTGAGTAGGAATTGGGAGGCCTGGGTTCTAATCCTAATTCTGTTCACTAACCAGCTTTGTGACTTTGGGCAAGTTAGAGCCCCTCTCTGGACCTCAAGTTTCACCTCTATTACATGAAGTTGGATTAAATTCTTTCTTAGAATTTAGAAGCCACCCCAGCTCTGACATTCTCTGTTCTAAGGTCCTCTTCAGCTTTAATATTCTGTGTTCTAAGGTCCCTTCTGGATCTAACATTCTGTAACATTCTAATGTTCTTCCCAGCTCTGATATTCTGTATTCTAAGGTCCTTTGAAGCTCTAACTTTCTCTGTTCTAAGATACTTCTCAATTCTGACATTCTCTGTTCTAAGTTCTTCCCAGCTCTGACATTCTTTGTTCTGTCCTTCTCAGCTTTGGCATTCTGTGTTCTAGAGGCCCTTCTAGGTCTGACATTTTATATTCTAAGGTTTTTCTCTGCTCTGGTATTTTATGTCCTAAGAACTCTCCCAGCTCTAACATTCTGAAACATTCTAAGGTACTTCCCAGCTCTGATATTCTGTGTTCCAAGATCCTTCCCAGCTCTGATATTTCTGTGTTCTGAGCTCTGTCCCAGTTCTGATATTCTGTGATCTAAGGTTCGGGCCCTTCTAGGTCTGACGTTCTATGTTCTAAGGTTTCTCTCTAATCTGACAGTATATGTTCTAAGACCCTTCCCAGCTGACATTCAGTTTTCTAAGGTTCTCTGGCTCTGTCCTTCCATACTCCAAGCGCCCTTTGAGCTTTAACATGTCTTGAGACTTCTTCTAGCTCTAATCTTCTTTTTTCCTAAGCTCCCTCCTAGCTCTATGTTCTCTCCTGTCTCTGATGTTCTATGTTCTAATATTCTTTGTGAGATATAGAGCAGACACCCAAAAGGATCTCAAAGGCTTCTAAATCCAGAGCTTGAAGGGATCCAAGAGACCCAGCCTCCTCCAGAAGAGGAAACTAAGTAAGACTCAGGGGACTTTCCCTGGATCACAGACAGACAGACAGACAGACAGACAGACAGACAGATAGACAGACACACACACACACACACACACACACACACACAGGCAACAGTTGGAATTAAAACTCAGGGTTCCTTCTTCTCTACTTCTCCACAGAGAATTCTGATTTAATGCATAGGCTTGTGTCCTGCTCTTTTCAGGAACAGATAAAGGGACCTAGATCACCCCCAAGTATGGCCTTGATCTCTCTATACTCTAAAGCATGACCTTGAACCTTTCTACAAGGGGTGTACCAGGGAGTGGACCAGTAAATTTTTAGTATGAGCATCCACACCTCTGAAATCAATAACTGCTACAAAGCAGGACTTTGTTTCTAGTTTTGCTGATTTGTCTATACTTAAGGAAGTGATGGAAAAAATGTTAACAATACATATTAAACTTAAAAGTATGTCATTTGCATATTATTTTTTCTGGAAAGCTGGTTGTTAAATATTTCCCAGAACATGCCAGACTGTTGTTCATATCCTCCTGATCAATAACGATGAACCTCTCTTTTGACCTTTAAAGGGTGATGGGGAAGGAAGTAGAGGAGAAGCCGCCAGCTGGCTGACCTGAGAAGTGGGATACCAGCTAGCTATATCCTGGAGTGAGAGGAAGTAAGAGGGAAATCTTAGAAACTTGGATCTGAAATAGAGTTTGGAGGTAATAGATTCCAACCCCTGCATGTTTTCTATATTATTTATATATATTGACCCATTTTCTGGTTTCAAATTTAGAGCTTTCTTGAGTCACTGAGACCCAGAGCAAAGAAGTGTCTTATAGGATCACAGAATGGAGAGCAAGAAAGGAACTTCCATTCGGGGTCCCAGGCCCATTTTACAGATGAGGAAAGTGAGAGAGAAGTACAAGGGCAGAGCTGGGATTTGAATTTGGGTCTTCTGTCTCCCATTCAGCACTTCCATTCTAATCATGCTGACTTGCTCAAGGTCATACAGATCATAATGGTGCTGGAACTAGAACCCAAGTCCAAAACTCATTCTTTCCTCCCGTAGAAGAGAAACACCTTTGTGTTGCGGCTTTCCTTGAGGGTTAGTCCCAAAGACCCCTCAGAGGGACTGCCCTGCCCCTCCCAACTAGGGGTGCCTCTCTTCTCATGAATGTGGCTCCCACAAAACCTGGAGCCTATAGGAAGAGAGGTCTAGGGTTCTAGAGTGCCAGACATTCCGGGGCTACATCAGAATGCCTTAGGATTGCAAGCTGGCATTTCCTTCCTTTGGGAAGGGTCCTTGGCTCAGGGGGAAGGGACTTGGTCTTGGCTGCAGTCACGGCTAATGTAGGTCACCTGAGTCATCTAAGGGTGGAAAAATCAATCATGGGCCCAACTTTCTGGTTTCAGATTTGGAGCTTTTTTTAGGGTCACATCCCACTTAATCGATGGGCCCTGAATGGGGCTAAGGTGACCATCCAGGCCTGGGACTGAGCCATCTTTCAGGGCCCTGGTTGGGTTGGGCCAGAGCTATCCTGGACATTGTCAGGCTCCATCCCTCCCCCACCTCTACCTCCCCTCAGGTGACTTAGCCCTAGACAGAGACTTGGAGGACAAATGCCTAGGGACAGGGAGCAAATTGCGCCAAAGCCTGGACTGGAAACCTGCCCACCCCTCCCTTCTGTATCTCCCTCCTTTTTGTGGTCACTAACAGGCCTCCTTATCCCCCATCTAGCTGGGCTACTCACCTCCCCAAGGGCCTCAGCCTGGTATTTTTAGCTTTTCTCTGTGGCTGAGCCACAGACCCTACTGCTTCATTTCCTGCTGGGGGTGGGGTGGGGTGGATGCAGAGCCCACCTGGGTTCCCAGCCCTCCCAAGTTCGCCTTAGAGGTTTTAGGAGAAGCAGGGTGAGGGCTCAATGGAGGCTGGGGGTGGGGTGCCAGAAGACCTTCCTGCCTTCTTCCTGGGACATTTCCCCTCTCCCAGGATGCTCTGATTCCCATCCTCTGTGGGGGCAGAGCATTGAAGACCCCTATTTAAAAAAACACAGCAAAATACTACCAATGACACCCTTATTATGTCTACAGAACTTTAAATTTTATAAAGCCTTCCCTCAGTTTGACAGACAAGTCATTGAATTTCTCTAGACCTCAGTTTTTCTAATCTGTAAGCTGAGAAGATTAGACTCAATGACTCCAAAGGTCCCTCCCAGTTCTACACTTATGATTCCATTGTAGCCTTCCAAAATTACAGTGGCTCAGTGGATCAAGAGCCAGGTCTAGAGATGGGAGAGGTCCTGGGTTCAAATCTGGCCTCAGACACTTTCCAGCTGTGTTACCCTGAGCAAGTCACTTAACTCCCATTGCCTAGCCCTTACCACTCTACTGCCTTGGAGCCAATACACAGTATTGATTCTAAGATGGAAGGTAAAGGTTTTAAAAAAAATTAGTCAAGAAGTAGTTGTTCTGTCATGTCTGACTTTTTTGGTAGCTCCTACATTTTTATTTAAAAAATTTTTCTCCATGGTTACATGATTCTTGTTGTCTCCCTCTCCTCCCCTTTCCCTCTCCCAGAATTATGTCTGACCCTTTGTAGCTCTATTTAGAGTTTTCTTAGCAGAGATACTGAAGTGGTTTGCCATTTTCTTCTCTAGCTTATTTTACAAATGAGGAAACTGAGGCCAACAGGGTTAAGTGACTTGCCCAGGATCACACAGCAAATAAATGTCTGAGGCCTGATTTTGAACTCGGGAAGATAAGTCTATCTGATACCAAGCTAGACACTATCTACTGCACTGCCTAGCTATGGTTAGATAGCAGGTGTTAACATCCTCTATCCACAGAGGTCTGGACTGGGGCCTGGAGAGTGAAATGGCCAGCTTAAAGTCACTTTTCAAAACTAATTCCAGTACCTGACCTAGAACCCAGTCCTTGAGGTTCCCAGTATAATTCTGGATCTTAAGGAAGTCTTTTTTCTGGAAGTTGGAGAAACTCAGAGTGGAGGATGTAAAGGAACATCTCCTGCCCAAGTAGCACATTACACCCTCCAGACCTGCCTTATTTTTATTCATTTCAGAGCAGGGTCATGGTGTCCTAAGGAATCTGAGGGCAAGGGCCAATACAGAGACCCCCTCCCCCTTCCAATAGTCAGTCAAGCCCCAGGGGAACAAAGAAAGGTAAGAGATGAAGCTCATAGCTAAGCAGGTGGTCCTAAGGCAGGTTGGGGATGGTCTGAGCCTCCTGCCCGCACCCTCATCATATTAGCCTGGTAAAATCGATGTGAAACAGAACTGGAAGAACCTATCACTGGGAGCCTTCCAGGCCTGGCCCAAGCCCTGGCCTTGACTCTGGATGCAGTCAGTAGGATAGACCTTGCTTTCAGATGATTTCTAAATTCCCAATGAATACATGAATAATCAAAATCCGCTTAGATAATAGCTGGGCCAGGCCCAGGTTCTTGAAGGCTGGAGGATGGGGAGTTTGGCGGGGCCTCCTGTGTGATTGGTTTATGGCACCAGGAGTCCCTGGGCAGGAGACCAACCATGCAGACAGCAAGAGAGCCTTTTCTGGATAATCAGAATGATGTCATTCCACTGCCAAAATAACGAAGCCTTCCCTGATCCTCCCTCATCTCTCCTCCTCCTCTTCCATTGGTAACACTCTTCCCCTAAGACTTCTCAGAGCTTGAGATCACTCTCATGCACCTGCCATGTAATAGCTAGCAGTGCCAGTTTTATCCATGAGAGTGGACCTTCCTTGAGGGCAGGGATTGTATTTGCTTTTTGAATGTGCATTTTTGGTGTTGAGCATATAGTAAGTGCTTAAGACTTCCTTTTTTCTTCAACCCTTACTAAATATTTAGAGGAACCCAGATGGAGAGCTAGAATGAATGGATCTTGGAGGCCATCAACTGCTTCATTTTACAGATAAAAAACTGAGGCACAGGGAGCTGAAGTGATTTGCCTAGAGTCACTCTACTTGAAGTATTTGAAGTTAGATTTGAATCCAGGTCTTCCTGGCTCCAAGATTGACTCTGTATTCACTATGCCCTCCGGTATCTCAGTTTTGTTCATTTAAGTGCTGAAAAAACATAGAACCTAAAAAAACAAACCCAGTAGAGCAGGGGTTGGCAACGTATCATAGGCTCTTGAGCCATATCTGGCTCCACCTACTGACCAGCGAGTCCGGATGTGCCTCAGGATGTGCCCCAGGGGGCCCTTCAGCCCCCGCCCCATATTCCAGCACCTTCCACCTCCATCCTCCTCCTTCCGAAGGCTTTTATGGCTCTCATGGCCAAAAAGGTTGCCGACCGTTGCAGTAGAGATTTAATAAATGCTTGTTGAATGAATGACTAGGATGGGAGAGGCTGTTTCATCCAAATCTTATCCCTCTCCCAGTCCACAGTCCCGTGCATGTGTGCTTCCATCTATGCTTGAAAAATGCTGGTCGAATGAAAGTTGTTTGATCTTCTGCTAGAAGAAGAACAATGCCATCATGGGGTGATTTTGTGACTTGGGTATAAGTTGGATTTAAGAGAGGTTGAGTTGCAAGAAGTTATCAGAGTTTCTCTTCTACAGTCATCCCAGTCCAGTGGCAAGACAAAAGTCAGGTTGGACACCAGGTCCATGGCCCAGGATGCAATGGATGACCTTGGCATCCCCAATGTCTAACTAAGATCTAAGTGCTTCTTAAGGCCTGCTTCAACCACCTTCATGGCCCTTGTACCAAACTGTTCTCATCCAAATGGACTAATGACGAAACAAATGAATAAATGATTTCAGAGGGATTTTCTTGAGGGAATGGGAAGCATACAGTAGGTGTGTTTGTGGCCCAGAATTGGCGGAAGATGGTGGGGATAAAGGGAGGAAGTGAGAGAAAAAGTCAAGAATGAGAGAAGTGGTGGAGGGGGGAGGTTGGCTCAAGTTGCAGGAGGCCTATAAACGAGTCACTTAACTCAGAATGTCAGAGCTGGGAGGGCCCTTAGAACATGAGATGTCAGCCTAACCCTTTCTACTCTTCTGTCGGAGAACTGATATTAAGACAGAGGATAAGGGTTTTAAAAATAGTAAATAGCAGAGATAGAATAATTTAATCTAATTTTCTCATCTTCTACCTAAGGAAACTGAGGAAAGTCACTTGCTCAAGGACACACAAATAGACAGAGTTGAGAGCTGGGTCCTTTGATTCCAAATTTTTCCATTTATTGCACCTTTCATGGGTAAGAAAGACTCAGGACTGAGGGAGACTAGAGGTGGGGAAGTTAGGAGGAAATTGGGGGGAGGGTGTTCAGGGGGAAATACATTTAATAAGTTCATGCTATGTACCAGGGCTTTCCAAATATTCTCATTTGATCCTCACAAAAACTCTGGGAAGTAGATGTAACTATTATCATCCCCATTACATGATAGAGGAAACTGAGGCAGAGGTTTTTTTTAAAATTTTATTTATTTTTATTTTAAAATATTTTCCCATGATTACATGATTTATGTTCTCTCCCTCCCCCTTTCCCTCCTCCCTCCCGGAGCTGACAAGCAATCCCACTGGGTTATATATGTGTTGATACCTCTTTCCATATTATTCGTTTTTGCCATGAGACAGAGTTTAAATGACTTGCCCAAGGTTATACAACCGGGAAGTATTGGGGGCTGAATTTGGACTCAGGCCTTTCTGATTTAGGCCTTGTGCTCTAGCCGCTGCACCACGAGGCCGCCTTAGGGAATAAGATACTCTGAGTGAACCTCAGGGAGGTGAAGAGGGTCTTAGGAGTGAGGGGCTTGGGATTTCCAAATTCTTTTTCTGTTCTTCAACTCCTTAGTTTTCACTGACGTGAAAGGCGATGAATTCTAGAGGTGACCACGCAGACATCTTATGTACATAAAAAATGAAATAGATTGATCTCAACAGGACAATAGAGTAATTTATCAAACGTGACCTGTACCTGTTTGACAGGCTTCTCATATTCCCTGGCAGCACGCCTAGGCTAGGTTGGGAACTCGGGGTTCAGGGCTTGGGGGTTGAAAGTAGCTTGGAGCTCATTGAGTGGTGGACCTCAGAGCCAGCAATTTAAGCAAAGGGGTCTGGTCCGTATTCACTCGTGGACTCTCTTCCCTGGTTCTGAAAGGATCTGGGCTCTGGGGAGACAGGCGTGGGCAGAACAAGGAGAACAAGGGACAGGCCTGTGACTTGGCATCCACACAGGCAGACATGGGACATGTAAGGGATGGACCACCCCATAATATTGGGAAGAGGGTGTCCATGAGTCCATCTGTCCTATCCCCCAGAGAACTTTTATACCTTTCCAAGGATAAGCCCCTCCTAAGTTCCCATTTTCCCCCAAACCCCAATCTCTTAATGAGTTTTGCCTCATCCTATATGAGAACTCCATGAGGCAGGTGCTAACTTGTCCCCATTTTACATAATGAGGAAACTGAGGCTGGGAGAGAACAGTGACTTGCCATGGTTGCACAGTTCAGAAGTGTTTGAGGCTAGATTCAAAACTCTGAGTTCAATCCATGGCTTGGGACAAAATCAAGAACCCTTTCAGAGGAAAGATGTTGGAGATTCTGAGGAGGCCACATCCACTTTGGCCCACCCAAGTGAGCCCCGAGTTCTCAGAACAGGGGGCTAGTTAGGCAGTCAGCTATCTGGAGCAGTCAGGGACCAAGGCCTTGCTGCCTACCCTTGCCTACCCTTGCCTGCCTGCCTGCCTGCCTGCCTGGGTGATCTTTCATCGATCCTGGCGATCTCCCATTGATCTCCATGTTCACCCCAGAGGCCCCTTCTGTCCTGCCCTGGCCTTCCTTGCCCTCAGGGAGGGCTGCCCTCTGCCAAGTTCAGGGTCGGGATCAGCTGGCCTGGCCAGCTGGGCCTCCTGCTAATGTGACCATCGATTCCAACCCATTCAGCCTCAGCAATGACTCTAGTAGCATCTGGCCCTTCCTAACCACTCCAACTGCCCTCACCCTACTAAGGCCTTCAACCTCGGTCAGCTGGACTACTAGAAATAGTTTCCATCTGCTCCCCAACCCCTCCTCCCCACTCCCATTCATTCACAGGATCATAGGAGTTTGTACTAGAAAAGCCCTTAGAACACGGATTGTCACGCCTGGGAGAGCCCTTAGAACAGAGAATGTCAGAGCTGGGAGGGACCTTAGAACAGAGAATGTCAGAGCTGGGAGGGACCTTAGAACAGAGAATGTCAGAGCTGGGAGAGACCTTAGAACAGAGAATGTCAGAGCTGGGAGGGAGCTTAGAACAGAGAATGTCAGAGCTGGGAGGGAGCTTAGAAAAGGGAATGTCAGAGCTTAGAACAGAGAATGTCAGAGCTGGGAGAGACCTTAGAACAGAGAATGTTAGAGATAGAAAGAGAATTAGAACATGGAATATTTAAGCTAAGAAGGACCTTGTAACAAAGAACAACAGAGAAACAAAGAACAAATTCTAAAGGAATTTAGACCAGAATGTCAGTGTTGGAAAGGAACTTAAAAATCATCTAATTCAGCTTCTTCATTTTACAGATGAGGGATTTGAGGCCCCAAAGAGTGATTTGGCTGAGGTCAGATGGGTAATCACTGGCCATGCTAGATTGGACCTGGCTCCTCTGACTTTCTTTCCCCTGCAACAGTTCAGTATTTTTAAAGCTCTATGATATCATTAGTGTGGGCATTCCCTCCACCAAAGCAGATCAGAGTTCTTTCCCACTTTAGTATTCAACTTCATGAGTTGGTAAGGCCAAAGCCACTCATCTCCAGATAGTCCATTCTTTGGTAAGGATCCTCACCACACCAGACTAGGCTACTCTTGCAACATGGGACACATTGTAGAGTAGTGGAACAGTGCCTGAATTCTTTCCAGCTTGGTAAGTCACCTCGATGATAATATGAGGCATCGTAAGGAAGGGGATGCCAGTGGACAGATAGATATCTAGCAGATATCCAAGTATCTAAAATTCCACCAGTAGAGAATCATTGCTTTGGGGTAAGCAATCCTGCCTCTAAAAATAAATGTGGTAATGCATAGTAGAAAATGTCCTGGCATTAAACTCAGGGCCCCTGGATTAAAATCCTGACTCTGACATTTATTAGCTGGGTGACACTTTCAGCTCTGATATTCTATGTTCTAAGGGCCCTCTTGACTCTGACATTCTGGAGTCTAAGGTCTCTCCCAGTTCTGACATTCTCTGTTCTAAGGTCTCTTCTAGCTCTGACATTCTCTGTTCTAAGATCCCTCCCAGCTCTGACATTCTCTGTTCTAAGGTCTCTCCCAGCTCTGACATTCTCTGTTCTAAGGGCTCTCCCAGCTCTAACATTCTGGGTTCTAAGGTCTCTCCCAGCTCTGACATTCTGTGCTCTGAGGAATTTTCCACTGGGACAACTATGTTGTATGGCCCCTGATAGCTCTGAACCTCAGTTTCCTTAGCTATAAAATGGAGGTGGCAGGGAGGGAGATGGGGAGATAATAATTCTTACATAAGCTATTTCATGGAACTCTCACTAGGGAAACCATGAACCTTTACGTTAAGGACCATAGAAATATGATCTGTTTTGTAATTTTGAAAATTATTATTGTTAGTATTTTAAAATGCAAATCCCCCAGGGAGAAGAGGACATTAAGTGTCAGATATCTTAGAGTGAATGAGTTGTCATAGACTTCCTTTCCTGTTGGTATCCTGGTCAAGTTACGATGAATCAGAGAAGCTGTCTGCAGAGACAGACTGAGCCCAGGACCCTGAAGAGGCCCCCAGGGCTGTGAGAGGCCCCTTGGCCCCCCGAGGGTCTGAGCCCTGGCTCCCTGACCTGAGCTCCCCGCGAGATGGCGGCTGCAGACAGAGTGTCTTTCATAACCCATTAGGGCTGGGCGGCCCTGCACGGCTGAGTGCCCAGGTCCCCCGCCCCCACCAGCCTCTCAGCTTATATATTTAATGATGTTGTTTTTGTTTAAAAGCCAGTGGCTCTCCCTGGGCCAATGCTCTGTTCTTGGGGCCAGAGAGGTGCTTCTGCCTCCAAACACCCAGGGCAGCTGAGGATGGGGAGGTTCTCTCTCCTCCTACACCCTTAGGAGGCTAACATGGACCCTTGTTCTTCAGCCTGAAAGGGAACATTAGAGGGTCAGATCAGTTATTCTCCTGTCTTGGGAAAGGAAAACTCAGTCAGTTTAAGGGAGACACAGAACTCAGAATGTCAGAGCTGGGAGAGATCTTAGAACCCAGAATGTCAGAGCTGGGAGAAACCTTAGAACAGAGAATGTCAGAGCTGGGAGAGAACTTAGAACAGAGAATGTCAGAGCTGGGAGAGACCTTAGAACAGAGAATGTTAGAGCTGGGAGAGACCCTAGAACAGAGAATGTCAGAGCTGGGAGAGACCTTAGAACAGAGAATGTCAGAGCTGGGAGAGACCTTAGAACAGAGAATGTCAGAGCTGGGAGGGGTCTTAGAACAGAGAATGTCAGAGCTGGGAGGGATCTTAGAACAGAGAATGTCAGAGCTGGGAGAGACCTTAGAACACAGAATGTTAGAGCTGGAGAAGTCTGAGAACATAGACTGGGGTGTCAGACAAGACCTCAAAAGATAAGTCCCCCCTTGTAGGGACCATAGGAAGTAGAATGTTAGAACTGAGAAAGAACTTCAACTAAAAACCTTATAGCAGGGGGGGACCTTATAAAGCAGCTTGTTCCACCCTCTCATTTTATAGCTGGAGAAAGTTCGTTTCCAAGATTCCACAGCAAGTGGGCTTCATCTGTGTCTGTGTTTGGAGCTCCCTTCCCCAACCAGGGCACTATGGAGCTGCCCTTCTCGGAGTCTTGGGAAGCAGGCCGTGGTTCTTTTTGTGTTATCAGAGGTTGCCATCCCATATTCAGGGAGAGCTGAAATGACTTCTAGACTCAGTGAAGGCTTTGGGTCATTTTGTCTTATTCCAGGCTGCCATCTTAGAATATCTGAGCTGAAGGAGACCTTTCAGTTCACCTAATTCAAGTCCCTCATTTTACTGATGACAAGAGTCTGGCTCAGGAGGGATGTAACTTGCTTAAGGCCACACAATGACTTGCTGAATGGATGCTCTAATGTGTTGATGGTGGGCCAGGAGAACTCTCTCCCTAGGATTCCAGCCAGGTAGGATGTTGCCCTGATTGCTTCCCTCGACTCCCATCTCTTCTATTTCCTTAACCTCCAAAAGCCCCCCATGGGAGAGCTCAGACTCTGCAAATCTCCAGCTTTCACATCATCGTTCCTCCCGTCCCTATCGTTACAGTCTAATATAGAGGGTAGATTGGGAGAGAGGTTGCCGAAATAGTAGGAAAGTCAGGCCAAAAGGGCTGGACGGGGAGCTATCCGGAGTCGAATATGGATCTCTTAGTGACTTCCTTTCCCATACTGAGTGGAGCCATGGCTCTCAGTTCCAGTCTTCTTGCTGGATGCCCAGAGAATGGGAGCCATTCAATCAGGATATCAAGGAGCTGGGAGTAAAGCTCAGTGAAAGGCTGGCTAAACTGCGGCTCAAGGGTAGGGTCCAAAGTGTCTCTGTCCACTGGCCTAGGCCCTTACCCATGGTACCTTGGATAATAGGGTCTTGGACTTGTTGCTTCCCATTTCTCCAACTACTGACCACTGGGGCTTTCCGTCCTTGGCCATTGTGGCCATCCCCTGGTGATGGCTTCCATTTCTTTCTTCCCAGATCAAGCCCTGTGGTTTGAAAGCAGGCCCCATCCCCATTTATGGGGTTCACCACACTGGCCACACATCCCCATTCCCTTCCTCCAGGAGCCTAGCTTCCCGTTCTCCCCTCACGACAGGAAAGACTCAGGTCCCAGAGCATGGTCCACTCCACCTGGGCCCCTGCTTTTCTTCTCTCTCTGTCTCTCTGTCTCTCTCTGTCTGTCTCTCTAAATTCTTTAACTTCTCTTCCACCCAATCACCAAAGTGACAATTCCTGGAGCACAAGTCAGAGTATATCTCTCCTCTGCTCAAGAATCTCCAGTGGCTCCCTATGAGCTCTAGGATAAAATATAAACTTTACTCTTTGGCTTTTAAAGCCGCTAAAAAGACTGGAGATATCACTCTATTTTAGTTAGCACTGTCTCAGCCGAGCTTGCCCCTGCGCTCTCGGCCCAGGGTTCAAGTCACTCAGCATCACCACTAAGATGAAAAGTCACCCCTAGGGCTCTCACAAGTCTCTTAGCTATTTCATTCCCCATCAGATCTATGGAAATTGAGACCCAACCCCAAGCACAAGTCTGGCTTCCTGATCGCCAAGCTAACCACATTCTTGAAAACAGACAATCTCGGATATTCTTAACATAGTAGAATGGAGAAGGCTGTGGCTTTGAGGTCAGAGAACCTCGATTTGAATTCTGGGGCTACTTTCTACTCACGCAAGCCTTGGAGCCTCAGTTTGCTCATCTGCCCAATGAGGGGGTTGGATGCCAATGAGGTGATTTCTAAAGTCTCTTCTAATCTGGAGACCTACAATACATACATTTCTTTGTCACAAAATGTTAGAACCACAGACTTTTGAATTCACAGATTCTTATGGTTAGAGACAAGGAGTCCTCTGACCTTCTGTATCCCAGACTCTTCCAGAAGTCTGGTGAAGCTATGGAAGTCTTCAGAATAAGAGTTATTCCTGTGTTGTTGTTGTTGATTTTTTTGGGTTTATTTTCTAAACTACAATTGAAGAAAATTCTGAATTTCAGCTAAAGGTTAATGAAAACAAAGATGTCATTTATTCTTGCCCCTGTTCACAGACCCTGCCAAGAAATCTATCCATGGATCTAGCCGGTAGAGAGCCCGTTAAAGATTCTTAGCCTCTCAGTGCTGGAAAAGACCCTGGACTGCTTCAGCAGCTTCCTTCTCTAGCACACAAAACTTTTGGAGTTTTAGATCGTTTTTTTTTCCTAGACTGTAAACCATCAGCTATTCAATCTCAAACCCCAAACCCAACCCCAGCCAATGGCCTCTCAATACTACCTTCTTTCATTTTCCCTACAAACCAACCTGGGCCTGTTTCCACCCAGAAATCCACCAAAGGTTTCTCTGGTTCACCGGCTGGTTGTGGCCACCTGGGGTCTGAGTCCCTTGAGACCAAGCTCTTGACCTCTCCAGAGACTGAGGTGACACCGAAAGGAGGAAGGTCCAGGTGCTCCTGACTACAGTACGGTGTAATGGAGATGACCCTGGGCTCAGAATCAGGAACTCCCACTCCTCCCCACAAGATGTTTTAATCTGTGATTCTGGGTGAGTCTTTCAGCTTGCTGGGCCTCGGTTTCCTTATTTGTAAGATGAGGGGGCTGGCCTGAAAGGCCTCCGAGATCCCTTTCATGTCTAGCTCCAGGATCCTCAGAGCAGGTTACAGTTTCTTAAGGATACCCCTTGTATCTTCTTTGTATATTGAAATGTTTGCATTTGTTGACAGATGTCAATCAAGCTCATATTAAAATGTGTATGTTAAGGATTCTATATTCAATGTCACGGTTAACGGAAAAACAGAAAGCACTCAGGCCGAGGGAAAATTTGACATTAATAATTTATCTATTTTATTTGTATTATAAATTTATTTAAAATTTTTAATTTAATAATTTATGGTTGTATGGTAATAAATATTATACTTATGTTATGTAAATATATAAATTATAAAATATATTACAATTTTAAGAATTCACAGAGGTGAAAAGAAAGAGAGGTGGATAAGAAATAGGGAGAGAGAGAGACAGAGTGACAGGAAGTACACAGAGGCAGACAGAGACAGGGAGAAAGATAGAAAGAGAAATGGAGGGAAAGAGACAGAATGAGAGAGAACTGGGGGAGGGGGAGTTAGAGAGAAATATACGGGAGAGATAGAGTGAGAGAGGGTTGGAACAGAAGGACTGGAGGAGGGACAAAGAGACTTCCAGAGAAATAGAGAGACAAGGAGAAATACATATGGGCATAGGGAGAGAGACAGAGAGACAGGGAGAAGGGCAGAGACAGATAGACAAGAGAAAGGATAGAAACAGAGAGGGAGACTGGAAGACCAGTCAGAGACAGGGAGAAGAAAAGAGAGAGAGATAGAAAAAGAAGAAAGAGAGAAGAGTAAGAAGAGAGGAACAGAAAAACAGGGAGAAAGGAAGGAAGGAAGGAAAGAAGGAA
>NC_058132.1:62563807-62576613 GCF_016433145.1 Gracilinanus agilis
AGGAAAGAAGGAAGGAAGGAAGGAAGGAAAAGGAAGAAGGAAAGGAAGAAAGAGAGGAAAGGAAGGAGGAAGGAAGGAGAAAGGAAAGAAGAGAAGAAAGAAGGGAGAGAGGAAGGAAGGAAGGGAGGAAAGAAGGAAGGAATGAAGAGGGAGAGGGAAGGAGGAAAGCAAAGCTACTCACATATCTGTAGCTTTAAGGTTTGCAAAGGCTTTCCTCACAACAACCCTTTGGGGTAAGTAGCATGAGCACTATTATACCCATTTTACAGAATATGGTAATGATCGTATCAGTGGTAGTGAATGGAGAGCAGGTCTCAGTCAGAAAGATGCGAATTTAACTTGTGCCTCTAACCTAACCTAGCTATGTAAGGCTGGCAAGTCAGTTTGATGTTCTAAGTCTAAAATAAAGAGTTTTTTTTCATTAACAAAAAGTTTCCCCGAGTGTCCCAGGCGTCTCTCTAATATTGTAAGTAACAGAGAAGTTAGAAGGATGCTGTCCCCGTTGCGGTCGCCCCATCCATATCTAAATACAATTATGTACTCAGCCTAAAATAACACCATCACCAACATTTATATGCACTTTAATGTTTGCAAAGCACCTGTTGGGCACGACTGCCCTCCGATTCCTTGCACAGGCAGCAGCATTATTATTACTGTTTTCTTGGCCAGAAAACAGGCATTAAGAGGGTGAAGGGACTTGGGATGACAGAAACATGATTTGATCCCAGGTCTCTCCTGAAGTGACTTGCCCAGGGGCACGCAGGGAGTAAATGTCAGAGCTAAGACCGGACTTTAGGTCTACGTGAATGGCCAGCGAATGAACACATAACAGTGGGGATGGCCAGTCTCTCCACTTGAGTAGCCTTGGCAGCCTCCCCTTCCTCTGCCTTCTCCCCTCAGAGTCTCCTCCTTCCCAAGGTGAGCCACCCCTGAAGGGAGCCGGGCAGCTTTGTCATTAATGGATAACACAGATATGATGAAGGGCCAGGGGTAGGGCTCTGAGCGAGCATGAGGGCCAAGGCCAGTGCCCAACAGTTCAGGAGCACCCACAGATGCATCAAACAGATGAATGGCTCTTTGTTCAAGGGGGTGGCCAGGGGGGCTGGGCCGGTGCACCGGAGGCCAGCTTTCATCTCTGGGCAATGAGGGGCAAAGCTGCTGCGCCATTCCATTCTGCCCAGGAAATTGAACTGCTCACTGTAGCAGAAGTTTAATATCAGTGGTTGGGCTTGACAGCTAGTGACTAATGCGCTAGAGTGAGAAGAGTCTGAGGGTCGTAGCAAGCCGTGATGGCTTCCAAAAAGCTCTCCAGGAGGGAGCAGCCAGGCCTGGGAGTCCAGACAGTCACTCTGCCCTTCCAGTCAGCCTCTAACCCTAGCCCCCGACCCCTCCATCACCAAGGACGCCCTATGTCCCCAGAGGAGACAGGTGATGAATGTCAAAGGAGGCCAAGGAGAAAAGAGAAAGGGAAGGGGCAGAAAAGGACAGGGACTTTGTTTGGGGGCAGCGTGACCCAATGGAAAGACCCTCGGATTTAGAGTCTGGAGAATCCTAACTGAAAGTCCTAACTGAAATTAGGTGCTGCAGGACCTTGGGAAAGTCCCTCCAGGTCCTTTCAATGTAGAATAGTTTTGTTGTTGTTCAATTGTTTCAGTCATGTCTGACTCTTTGTGACTCTATTTAGGGTTTTCTTGGAAAAGTGGTTTGCCATTTCTTTCTCCAGCTCATTTTACAGATGGGGAAACTGAGGCCAACAGGATTAAGTGACTTAGCCAGTGTCACACAGCTAAGTGTCTTGGGGCCAGATTTAATCTCACAAAGATAAGTCTTCCTGACTCCAGGTCTGGTGCTCTGCCCATGTAGAGTGGTAGTGTTGGACTAAATGGTCTCTAAGGCCTCTTCCAGCTCTGCCCTTTGATGGCCTAACATTTGATGCTGCTAGACCCTTCCCATTTGGATATTTTTCAGTTTCTGATCTACAATCCCCAGATCCAGCATCTGAGCGGCTGTTCGGTGAGAAGGTCTGGGGCTGCACAGGGGGCCAGGCTACCCTCAGCCCCAATGGTCTCTTAGATCTTTATAAGAGCCTTGATTGATGCAGACTAGAGCAGGGATTATTATTCCTGTTTTATAGATGAGGAAAATGAGGGTGAGAGAGGCAAATAACTTGTTCCAAACCATGGGGAATGGATGGCAAAACTGGAGGTCAAGCTTTGTTTTCCTCTAGAGCCAATAACCTCTTAGCTTTTGGTACCAAGACACTTTGCATCATTAACGTCAAACAGGAAGTCATCCTTATAGTCTTAAAGGCATTCTCTCCCTTTCTCTCCAGTCCCAGGGCCTCCACCCTAGCTTACGTACTCATCACCTCTTGCCTGTCCTATGGCAACAGTCTTCTAACTCAGTCCACAAACTCTAGTCTCTCCTTTCTCCAATCCATCTTTCCCACAGCTGCCTAAATGCTATTTCCTAAAGAGCTGGCCAGGTCACTCCCTCCCTGAAGACCCTTTAGGAGCTCCCTATTTCCCTTTGTCAAGAGTGAGTCAACAAGCAGATGCGCCACAAACTGTGCTAAGCGCTTGATGAACAAAGATAGAGAAAACCAGTGCCTGTCCTCAAGGAGCTGATGTTCTAACGAGGAGACAACATGTAAAAACCTAAAACACACTCATTATGGACCAACTAATATACATACTATCATAAAATTATTAGTACAAGATAAATAGCGGGACTCTCCAAGATAGATGCAGACTAGATGGGGAGTCATCTCAGAGGGAAGGCACTATAGCTGGTGGATTGAGAAAGACCTGAAGAAGGTGGGATTTGAACTGAGTCTTGAAAGCCTGAGAGTCTATAAAGCAAAGATGGGAAGGGAGAACATTCCAGATATGAGGCTGAAAAGAAATGGAAATAGGAGATGGAGAGTCCTGTATGAGGAATGGCAAGTAGTCCAATGTTTCTGGGTCATAGACTAGTAAAAGCGTATGAAGATTGGAAAGGTAAGAAGGCATCGGGTAGTGCAGGGTTATAAATGAGAAACAGAGGCTTTTATATATTAATCTTAAAGGTGATAGGGAGCCACTGGAAGTCATTGAGCAGAGGAGTGACACAGTCAAACCTATCCTTCAGGAAAATCATTTTGGCAGTTGAGGGAAGGATGGATTGTAGTGGGAAGATACGTGATATGGGGAGATCAGACTCCTGGGAGAGGTTATGAGGTAGGAACTGGGTTAGTGGCTGTAAGAGTGGAAAGATGTCATAGAGAAAGAAATGACAAGATTTGGAAACCAACTGGGTAGGTGGGAGTGAGTGGGCCAGTGGAAGATGGGGATGCCCTCAGCAACAACCAGCGTGTTTGGAAGACAGGAAGCTTTGGACAGAAAAAGAAACAGCTCTACTTTGTATGGGCTGCTTTTGAAGTAGAATACAGGCTTCATTTTGAGCCCTTCACAATCCCACCTCAGCCTACCTATGTGGACATCTGTAACATGGACCCCCGTTACTGTAAATTCCTACCCAACTGACCTACTTCCTTATTTGTGACCATCTGTCTCCCACTTCTGAGCCTTCCCAAAGGGCACTCTTCCCACCAAAAATGCCTGCTCTCTTTGCTTTTTCTTCTCAGAATCCCTAACTTCTTTCGAGGATCTGCTCATGGGACCACTCCTATGGGAAGCCCTTTCTAATGAATAATTGGCTGATTGATTGATCAGTTGATGGGATGGACCCCCTACCTAGTCCGGCTCTCTTTTTCAAATAACCATATACATTCTATGTAAGATAATTATATGTAATAATATATATGCATATATTTATGTGCCGTATCTCTCCTCTCCATCTTTGCTCTCTGCCTCCCTTCCCACAGTCAGCTTCTAAAATCAGGAAGACAGGTTTAAGCCCTGCTTCCGGCACATTCTATGTGGACGTGGGAAAATCACTTAACTTTTCAGGGCCCCAGGCAACTCGATAAGAGGAGATTTCAGATTTCAGAATGGGTGTTCACTGCATCAGTGGAGGGAGTTTCCTTCCTGGGAACTCAGTCTACAATTCCCTGGAAGAAGAGCAGCTCTGTATGGCCTCCCAAGGGTCCTGTGCTTGCGTCCCCAGGTTCCAGCATCAGCCTTGTACATAGTAGGTCCTTAATAAAGAAATGCTCGTTGGATTCAATAGGCCTGAGTTTTTGGAAGTAGCTCTTCTGGGAAGGTCTCCATAAGGCACACCCTTAGGAGATGAGGATCTGTCTGCCAGGAGAAACAAGAAACAAGGAAAAGACATGCCAGAGGTGTCTGAGCGGTGAAGCCCTCCCCCACTCGGGGTGATATACATCCGGCTGTAATCTGTATTGACAGACTGTTTGTGCTAATAACTAGAACCAATTGTTCAAGGTTAATAGGGAAGCACGAGAGGCCCCCAGCAACAACTGGGGCAGACGGACAGGCTCCCAGCCATAAGTCAAAAGGAGACAGATGCTGGCAGAGGATGGTTAGAGGAAGAGAAGAAAATCATGATGGGTCATGTTGACATGACACTGTGGATCACAGGATTTAAGGCTGAAAGGGATTTGGAAGGAGCCACAGTCTGGAGGAGAAGGCAAGTGACTTATCCACGATTACATAGATGGTGGAGAAGCTGATTTGAATCCAGACCCTCAGACCATAAATCCTGTGCTTTCTCCCTCTGTCTCTCTTTCTCTTTTTCTCTCTGTCTCTACCTTCCTCTCTCTGTCTTTCTTTTTCTCCCTCCCTCTCTGTCTCTGGCTCTCTCTGTCTTTCTCTCCTCTCTGTCTCTCTCTGTCTCTGTCTCTGTCTCTTTGTGTCTGTGTCTGTCTCTATCTCCCTCTCTCTCTCTCTCTCTGTCTCTGTGACTCTGTGTCTCTGCCTCTGTGTCTATCTCTCTTTTTCTCTCTGTCTCTCTTTGTCTCTATCTCCCTCTCTTTCTCTGTCTCTCTCTGTCTCTATTTCACTGTCTGTCTGTCTCTGTCTCTGTGTCTCTGTGTCTCTGTGTCTGTCTCTCTTTTTCTCTCTGTCTCTATTTCCCTCTCTGTCTCTCTCTCTCTGACTCTATTTCACTCTTTCTGTCTCTATTTCACTCTGTCTGTCTCTGTCTCTGTGTCGCTGTGTCTCTCTTTTTCTCTCTGTCTCTCTCTGTTTCTCTCTCCCTCTCTGTCTCTTTCTGTCTGTCTCTCACTCGCTTTGTCTCTATTTCACTCTGTCTGACTGTCTGTCTCTGTCTTCTACACAAGCTCCTACAAGGCTTATCATTTCACTTTCATATCAGACCTTTGAGGGAGATGGGCTTCCCCTTTGCAGGTGAGGGAACCAAAATGCAGAGAGATTGTGACTCGTTCAGCGGCAGGAATTTGGGGCAAATCTTAGAAGCCAGGACGTCGGAGCTGAGAGGGGCTTTTGGACCTGGAATGTCATAACTAGAAGGGGCTGAGACCATCCAGCCAGTCTCCTTTCTCACAGACGAGGAAACCTAAATTGCCCAGTTTCACCCAGTTTTGACCAGAGCAGGGTGCTGAGCCTCCCTTGCCCCCATCTGGTCCTCTTTCAGCTGGCTTCTCCCCCACTCTCCATGATGAGTGCTGCCCATAGGGAGAAGGCTGAAGAGAAGCCATTCAATGAGTCTCTTCTTGAATTTCTCTGGCCTCCTTTCCCAGGCCCCATTCACTCATTCATGCATCTCACCATCCAACAGGGATGCCTTCACAGTGGGAAATGTCCTTGGAGTTGTGCTGTCCCCAGCTGAGCTGATGAGCCTACCCGAGCCCCTGTGGTCCGTGTTGGTCTGCCCCCACGGCTCCCGAAGTCTCCCAGAGAGGGGCTGGGCGATGGGGAGAGTGGAAGAGCCAAAAGAACCAAAGAAACTGAGGCCCACAGAAATGAAGCGCCACAACCAAAGTCACACTACTGATAATATGGGATTTGAACCCATGTCCTCTGCTTTCCTTTCACTGTCCCATGACTTATCTCAGCTGGGCCCTGAGCCTCTGCCCTACAGTCTCAAAAGATCAGAGCTCTGCAGCCATTGGGTCCAAGCCTCTCTTCTTCTCAAAGAGAAAATGGCGGCCTCCCTCCATAAAGGGATGTCATGGTGATCCCGAAAGAGAAAAGGGGATGGGAAAGTGAGGAGGAGGGAGGGGGAGACACAAAACCGGGAGACTCCCAGGGGTCAGGAGATTTGCCCACACAGGCAGTAACCATAAGAAACAGGATTTGAATCCAGGTCTTTGGACTCTAGAGTTGTTTCTATGGTGTCATGCTGACTCATATACATGCCTTCCTGCTCACACTCACCAATAAACAGACTCGTATATATTCACATTTGGGTACGCACACACATTCACTCAGGTACTCTTCTGCTAGCTCATCTTCCCCCACCTCCCTCCAGTGACCCGGGGCTCATACCTATCTGCAGTCACTTCTACCCATTCCCCCCATGTTCACTCATCCTGGCGTCCTGCCACACACATTCACCCATTTTTTGGACCCTCCTGTGTATGCCCTGAACATCACCATCCCTCTCTGATATGCAAGCCCAGGGCTCCCGTCTCCCCCTGACCTCCCAGGCCAGGCTCCCAGCATGCCCCAGGCAAGCCTGTGGCTCCCACACTCTGCAGAAGCCACAGCTATCCTGACTCCCACAACCAGCTTGAGTCAAAGAGCAATTAATATTCTGATACCTGTGGCTGATGAAGTGATAAAGAGCTCAGGATTCTTTTTCCATTTTACTCCAGCCGTGGTTTTGTTTCCCCAGCCCTGCTCTGGTCAGTGGTTTCAGGGCCACTGGAGTTCACTTTTGTGGGTAACCTGCACTGTGAGCTGTTGATTTAATTAACTCAGCTGCGCTCTCTTCTCCTTGACCAGAGCGAGGGAGCCAGGCTGGGAGCCTGCACAGGCTCCACAGCAGGGATGGGGAAGACGCTTCCTCTGGACGGGGGGAAAAGCCCCCCTGGGAGTCTCCCAATTCTGACTCTCCTCCTCCTTCCTCTTCTCTTATGTGATCACCGTGACATCCCCCTGTGGAAGATAGCCAGGGCCCATGCTGATAGACCCATTTGACAGACCAGGAAAATGAAGTATAACGGTTAGGTGACTTAAGAGCCAGGTAGGGGCAGAGATAGGTTGAGAACCCCAGACCTTCTACCTCTTGGTCTAGAGTTCCTTTTACTGAGCCACACTTAGACTTACACAGTCAGTTGGGAAGGACCTTAGAATCCAGAATGTCAGATCTGGGAGGATCCTTAGAATAGAGAAAGTCAGAGCTGGGAGAGCCCATAGAATAATGGAATGCCTGAGCTGGGAATGGACCTTAGAACCCAGAGTGTCAGAGCTAAAAGAGCCCTTAGAATCCATAATATCAGAGATAGGAGGATCCTTAGAACTCAGAATGTCAGAGCTGGGAGAGACTTTAGAACAGAGAATGTCAGAGCTGGGAGAGACCTTAGAACAGAGAATGTCAGAGCTGGGAGAGATCTTAGAACAGAGAATGTCACAGCTGGGAGAGATCTTAGAACAGAGAATGTCACAGCTGGGAGAGACCTTAGAACATGTAATGTCAGAACCTGAAGAAAGTAGAGCTGGAGGATTCTCTAGAACATGGACAACCCAAGGTAGAAGGATTCTCTGAACCTACAATATCAGACTTGTGAGACCATAGAACTCTGAATATTAGAATATTAGAGCTCAAAGAAACCTTAGAGACAATCTAGTCCAAATCTCTTTCTTCGGTCTTATATTTGATGATATTTTTTTTCTCAACTCTTCTTCCTTCTTATCCTGGCTATGGGCAAAAGTTTTTCAATTTTACATGATTGAAATGACCCATCCTGACTTTTATGGCGACCACTAACAATTCCTGATTTGCCAGGACCCTCATTTAATAATGGAGACCTAGAGAGGTGAAGTGATTTTGCCAAGGTATCCCAGTAAGTTAGGGTCAAAATTGGGCCTGGAACCCAGAGTTCTTTCTGTGGACTCAGCAATTTAGAGTTTGGGCATCAGGGGTAGTCTGTGGACAATGGAAAGAGGGTCTTGCTCTACCAGTGTCCTGAGTTGGGGAAGGGAGCCAAGGATAGATTCATGGATTAGTAGAACTGAAACTACTCCAAACTGCTCAGTTGTAGAGGGTTAGGGGAGAGTGGAAAGAAAGATTGTGGGGAGAGGGGCTGGGGAAGATGTGAGTAGCACAGAAGAGAGGCCCGCCGTGGGTGCAGTCATGCTGGGAGAAAGCATCGTGGGGTGGAGAAGAAGATGGGAGCCCCCAAACAAAGGCCACAACAGCCATGAGACCAGATATGAGGGAGGGGAATATGTCCCACATCATTGGAGAACCATAAAACCAGGTTCTATGACTATTTGCTGGGCCCCACGTGACGCTACTCACCACACCTGTCAGGATCCTGGGCAAAACCCCATCTGGTATTTATTTGTTAATTAACTCTCCCTGCAGACCCCAAAAGATGCTCTTGTGAAAGATGGTGAGTGGGAGCCAAGGAAACGAGGAGAAGGGACGGAACAGAATTTGAGCATGCTGGCAGGGGAAGCCGACACTCCTCTGGGCCAGGGTTTTCTTTCCTTTCCTTCCATGAACACCCAACCCCTTGCCCAAGGTCACGAAGCTAATAAGGGATGGAGCCCAAACTCAAGCCCATGCTCTTATCCTCAGAGCCTTCTGCCACCTACTAGACATGAGAAATTCCAACTTTGGGGCCGTAGGACACGGGGACCGAGGGAAGTCACAACAGAAAGCTGGGGATGGAAATGGGGACGGGGAAACAATTTGGAAATTTCAATCTTCCATCCTTGTCCTGGACCCCCTCCTCCAGGAAGCCCTCCCCTATTTGTTTTCCAACCACCGAGACCCTCCTCCATTCCAGGCTCGTCATCCTGGCCCCCGCATGGACTTGTTTTCATCCCCAGGGGGTGAAACATCAATCGATGTGTTATTTATCCCACTGACAACAGTGAGAGCAAAAAAAGTCATAATTCTGGGCACTGGGGAAATTCAATTCCTGTAGTACAGTCAGCTACATTAACTTGCTTCCTGGATTTCAATTCAATTAGAGCAACATTCCTGAGCATTAATAAATCAATACTCCTGCCATTTTGATATATTCTGAATGTCTTTCATTATGCATTTCAGGCCGGGGGTTACTGTTGAATTGGAAGTTAATGGGACGGGACAGGGCAGGCCGGGTTATTTGGGTAAAGGCTCCAAGCCGGGGGCTCTAATTACTCTCTGTTGCAAGAGTCGGCCCAGTCCGCCTTTAGGAAACCAGGGGCCTAGTTAAGTCAGCCACTGCTGAGCTATGGGCCTGAGCAGCCAAGCCCGGCCTCTCACAGACAAGCAACGGTCGGCTGTGAAGCGAAACCTGTTTTATGGGACCGGCCTCCTGAGTGGACATGGAACAGGACAGTGGGCGGGCAATGGGGCCCGGAGGGGCACTTGACTGCCCCTGCATATGGTCATCCCCTGAGTTTGTTACCAGAGTTAGTACCTATTCATTTCAATGGAAAAGAGGAGAGGCAGTCAAGAGACCTGCATTCTAGCCTCCACCTTGACTATTCACTGGCTGTGTGACCTTGGGCAAGTCATCTACCTCGGTGGGCCCCAGATGCCTCCTTTGGAATCAGTGAATCAGATTCGTTTCGTAACTACTATTCACCAGGTGCTGAGCTAGGCAATCAGGACATAAATACAAAAGTGAGACCATCTGCAAAATAAGGTGGTTGACCTAGATCAGGGGTCGGCAACGTGTGGCTCTCGAGCCCTATCTGGCTCTTTGGAGGGCCAGATATGGTTCTTTCTGCAGGAGCCATAAAGTCCATTTTTTTTCAGGTGCTGTTACAGGAGCGGCACTGTGAGCACTGTACGGCTCTCACAAAATTACATTTTAAAAAATGTGGCGTTTATGGCTCTCACGGCCAAAACGGTTGCCGACCCCTGACCTAGATGGTCACCAATGTCCTTTCCAGCTCTGATACTCTCTGTGGCATTTGACTGGAATATACTTGAGGGAAGCAATGCGTTGTTTCTCATCTCTGTTTCTTCGGTTCTCTGTACATAGTAATTGATTAAGAAATATTTGTCGAATTAAGGGCTAATATTCTATGTTCTGAAGTTCTTCCAGCTTTGCCATTCTAAGTTCTCAAGTCCCTTCCAGTTCTGACATTCTCTGCCCTAAGCCCCTCCCAACTTTAAGATTTTAGGTTCTAAAGAACTTCCAGTTCCAACAGGTCTTTGCTCACTCTTCTGTTCCATGTTCTCTGGTCCTTCCTCTTTCTAACATTCTATATTCTAATATCAAGTGTTCTTGTGCAAATTAATAAACATTTATTAAGTACCAACCATGTGCAGGCACTGTGTTAAGTGCTGGCAAAAGATGGTCTCTGCCATCATGAAAAGCTTGTAATTTAATGGGAAAGACAAACAAAAATATAAAAAGCTCACTTATATTTCATGTTCTAACCCTGAGGTTCTCAGGTCTTTCCTCACTCAAACATCCCATGTTCTAACACTGAAGTTCTCTGGTCTTTCCCTCCTCAAACATTCCATGTTCTAACATTGAGGTTCTCAGATCATTCCTTATTCCAACATTCCGTGTTCTAACATTCATTGTTCTAAGGTCTCCTCTAACATCCCATGTTCTAACACTGAGGTTCTTAGACCATTCCTTGCTCCAACATTCCATGTTCTAACATTCAGTGTTCTAAGGTCTCCTCTAACTAACATCCCATGATTATTAGAAATCAATCCTTATATTATCCCTGTAATGTAGTCAAGAGCTGATAAGATTCTTGTCATTTGATATATAAGGAAACTAAGGCCGAGAGAGATGGGACTCATCCAAGCTCATAACGCTATTTATCATGATAAGGCCACCCTCAAAGTGCCAGCACAGAAAGAGAGGGCCAGGAGATGAGGGCACAACCCACAAAAAGGATTCAAGCCCTTGGGCATAGGGAGGTGCAGCAGGAGCAAAACTTGACCAGAATCCAGGAGGTGACTAAGGGTTAGCAGAAAGACTTCCTTCACTGGGGCACCAGTATTTGGCTTGTGTGTCCTGCCTTTCCTACCAAACTCCTGCTCCATGACTGGTACCTAGAGCCTTTGCTTTCGAAAATAAGAGGAGAGGGGGCAGCTGGGTAGCTCAGTGGATTGAGAGTCAAGCCTAGAGACAGGAGGTCCTAGGTTCAAATCTGGCCTCAGACCTTCCCAGTTGTGTGACCCTGGGCAAGTCACTTGACACCCATTGCCCACCCTTACCACTCTTCCACCTTGGAGCCAATATACAGAAGTTAAGGGTAAAAAAAAAAAAAAGAAAAGAAGAGGAGAATCACCTTCGTCCTTCTCGTACTGTGTTACCCATCCCTGACGGAAAGATAATTGGTGTTAGTGGTCTTTGGAAGGTAAATGCTAGGAAGCTGGCCTCATGGACTTCTAGGTTTGAATGGCCAGGAGAGGGAATGGGGCCATCATTTGTGCCTGTCTCAGCTGATCCTCCCCATCCTTGACACTGCCCCCCTACCCTGCCTTGCTCATTGCCTTGTTCTAGGTTCCGCAAGCAACTTGGACGTAGCTGTATCATTTCTCTGCTCTGACCTCAGTATTTTTTATTTATTAAATAAGGTTCCTTTCAGCTTTGCCTCCTTTAGTATCTAACCCCGCAAATTGTAATGGCAGGTTTTGGAGGCACTCAGAAAGTTTTCTGTTTGTTCTTAAATTGGAGGCTTCAGATAAAGCCAATGTCCTTTTTTTTTAAAGGTAAAAGTGATTGTGGGAAGTGTAGATACTCTGAATCCTAGAACTTAGAACATATATAAGTGTGGAGATTTAAAGTCATGGAATCTGATTCTTGGAATCATAGACACTTAGGATCAGAATCTCAGAATCATAGACTTTGAGCCTGTTTGACTCATATTAATCATAGAAACCCAGACTCAGAGGATCTTAGAATCATGAAAACTTAAAGTTTGATTTAATCCAGGTCAATATGCATTTATTAAGTGACATTTATTATTTATAAGCAAGTCAATGGTGACTCAAAGAAAGAATGATTATTATTATTAACTTTTGTAATCACATGATAGTATTAGTAATAATAATAATGTGTAAAGCTTGCAAAAGGCAAGGGGCAGCTAAGTGGCTCAGTGGACCCAGAGACAGGAGGTCCTGGGTTCAAATCTAGTTTCAGATACTTCCTCACTATGTGACCCTGAGCAAGTCACTTAACCCCCATTGCCTAGCCTTTATCCCTCTTCTGCCTTGGAACCAATACATAGTATTGATTCTAAGGCAGAAGGTAAAGGTTTTTTAAAAAGGGTTTTACAAATATTATCTCATTCGATCCTCAAAACAACTTTGGGAGGAAGGTGATATTATTGCCCCCATTTTACAGATGAGGAAACTGAGGCAGACAGCAGTTAAGGGATCGAGGTCATACAGCTAGTCAGTGTCTGAGATTGGATTGGAATCTGATAATTCTTGACTCTCCTGTTCTATCTAGGGCCAAAGTTCTTGTCCACTGTGCTACCAAGTTTCCTAAACAAAAAGCAAGATAGTAAGTATCTGCTCTCAAGGAGCTTACATTCTTTTGGAGCGATATAAAAAGATATACACAGTGTAAATTCAAAGTAGTTCCAGGGGTGGGGCGGAGCACCAACAATTTGTTGGCCAGGAAGAGCATCTTCCTGTGAGACTAGTGAGAAGCTGAGAACATTCCAGGGACAGGAGACAAAGAGAGAGAGAGAGAGAGAGAGAGAGAGAGAGAGAGAGAGAGAGAGAGAGAGAGAGAGAGAGAG